>NW_027053586.1:0-26000 GCF_011386835.1 Chrysemys picta bellii
TAACCATCTCACTGTCCACTATTTCCTTTGACTGACGGGCTGGTCTCACCCTCACTCAGTTCCCGGACTAAGGAACTGGATCTGGGGAGTTTGTACCCAATATCCCCCACCTCCTCCCTCTTTACATCTGAGGGTCTCTCTGATGAGTCCTTGCTGAGGACTGTCAAGTCATATTGCCCAGGCCTGATCTTCTTTGACTAAACACCAGGAAATACGGGCTTCCAGGGCTCCATCTGTGTCTTTGCATTAACCAGGTGTATCTTCCTGCCTCATTTAACTACCAGGCTCCTCTGATCAGCGAAGCAGCAGAAAAGCTTCCTGACTCAGGATACAGAGTAACTCTGCTGCTCAGTGCAGCATCTGCCAACCTGCCAGCCTTGAGGCCCAGCCTGTGATATGGTTCTGCAGATCCTAGGCTCAGTGCAGATCCTGGCAGCTGCGTGGGAATGTGCCTGAAAGCCGCTTTTGTGAGCCACCCCCACTAACTTGGAGGCCATCTGGCCACTGGGCCAGCCCCCAGCATAAAGCAGAGAAGCCTCGGGGATGCCGCAGCCATGCCCCCTCTCCCTTGGGAACACCTCCCTCTCCTGAGGCTGGGAAGAGGGTGGTGTTGGAGCCATTACAACAGGCCGATGGCGCCCATTACAGAAGAGGATCATCACACAGTGGATGACCAAAGTACACAGTACAAATTAGATCCCATTGGTGTCATGACAGGGCCTCTGCGTCCCCATTGCCATCTCCTTGACCCACATCCTGGGACCTCTGCTTCCTCACTGCACTAACCTAAGGATATTACTTACGTTCACGTACCAAGTCCAGGTCTTCTGATCTGGGTCTGTCTGCCGGCGTGCTCGACAGTGCACCCTATGGAATCAACACAACGGCTCTCCTGTCAATGCTTACATTCTCCAGGGCGAACTTTCAGAGGTTCAGCCTCTCAACAAAGAGAGCAGTTTTCAAGACGTCTCACGGGAAATCAAACTCAGTCACAATCTGGGAAATTACCGAGGGACTGATGGCCGAATGCTACGCTATTTCCACTGTTCCAGAGGGATTTCCTCAGAAGTATCTGGATGATTATGGTTTCAACACAATCCCTGCCTTTTACATAAACCCCAGGCCACCCCACTTACAGGTCAAGAAATGAGGATGCAAGCTGCCCCAGACATATATATGGGGCGCTGCCAGTTGTGAGAATATGGGACTGAGCAACGCTCTGCAATCTCAGTTCAACAAGTCAACAAAACTTACCTCAGCAAAGAAGGCAACTGAGGTGAGCGTGTGCTTCTTCCTGCCCCACTTGGGCCTTGGGCCTGAAATCCTTCCCTCTCTCATGTGGGGCTCTGGAACATAAATACCCATGAGTAACAGGGACAGCAAGCTCTACAGAGCAAATCCATACGGCAGATGGTAGAAAGAATAGCTTATACTATCTATCTATCTATCTGTCTATCTATCATTACATGTTAATTCACTTACAGCATCTAGGCCTCCCCATTGTAGCTGAATGGCTCACAGTCAGAAGCTGGGATGTATCTGTTGAGGGGCTGGATTGTAGGATGAGAGTCCATGCACAGGCTCAGGCCAATATCTTCTTATGTCACTGTCCAAAGTCTGGCACTAACATTCATATTCAGGCATCTAAACGAGTGGATTCATTTTCAGAGGAGCTGAACAGCCACGGCTTCGGCAGATTCGAGTGAGAAGTTCTTGGTATTCAGCATTTGAGAAAAGTCAGGCCATTTATTTAGGTGCCTGAGTGCGGCATTGCAGCCTCTGCCATGGGTCGTTTACAATGAATATGGAATCAACATCATCTTGGCACGACAACCAAGTTCAGGATCTAATCGAACTGTATCCTCTCTGTACTGCTGTACGGTTGTGAAACATTGGGACTGCGCCACTCAGAGTGGGCAAAGCTGGAGGCTTTCCACATAAAATGCCAACGTTGTATATTGGGCATAGAGTGGAACGACTTCATTTGTAAAGCAGATGTTTATGGTCGCTCCGGTCTACAGACTACTGGGGCCATTGTCCGCAGATGGCGTCTTATGCTTTTCAGAGGACATGTGGAGAGTATGCCACAAGACCAGGCCTGCACAACATACGGCCCGTGGGGGCCCACTGTGTGGCCCGCAGGGGGATTCTAAACCCCACACACACAAAGTCCCGAGGCTGGCGTGGCGGCGTGTAGTGAGTCGGTGTGGCTCCCCTCCTGCCCAGAAGAGGGAGCACCCTTGCAGGCAGAGGAGTGGGTGGAGCCACCGCCGCCTGTTCCCGTCCCCCGGAAGTCAAGGGGCGGGACAGGAAGTATAAAGGCCGGCCGCCAGAGCTCAGTCAGCCGCCAGCCACTGCAGAAAGCAGACGTGCGGCCGGGAGCTCCCAGCCGGGAGACCTCCGAGGCCCAAGGACAGTACCCTGACTGGCCGGAGCAGCCCCGGACCCGCTATGAGGAGGGCCTGAGCCTTAAATTAACTGTTGTCGGCTCAGCCCCTGCACCAGAGGGCCTGAGCCCCGAACTAACTGTTGTCTGCTTAGCCCCTGCACCGGAGGGCCTGAGCCCCGAACTAACTGTTGTCGGCTCAGCCCCTGCACCGGAGGGCCTGAGCCGCGAACTAACTGTTGTCGGCTCAGCCCCTGCACTGGAGGGCCTGAGCCTTAAATTAACTGTTGTCGGCTCAGCCCCTGCACCAGAGGGCCTGAGCCTTAAATTAACTGTTGTCGGCTCAGCCCCTGCACCAGAGGGCCTGAGCCTTAAATTAACTGTTGTCAGCTCAGCCCCTGCACCGGAGGGCCTGAGCCCCGAACTAACTGTTGTCAGCTCAGCCCCTGCACCGGAGGGCCTGAGCCTTAAATTAACTGTTGTCGGCTCAGCCCCTGCACCGGAGGGCCTGAGCCTTAAATTAACTGTTGTCGGCTCAGCCCCTGCACCGGAGGGCCTGAGCCCCGAACTAACTGTTGTCGGCTCAGCCCCTGCACCGGAGGGCCTGAGCCCCGAACTAACTGTTGTCGGCTCAGCCCCTGCACCGGAGGGCCTGAGCCCCGAACTAACTGTTGTCGGCTCAGCCCCTGCACCGGAGGGCCTGAGCCCCGAACTAACTGTTGTCGGCTCAGCCCCTGCACCGGAGGGCCTGAGCCCCGAACTAACTGTTGTCGGCTCAGCCCCTGCACCAGAGGGCCTGAGTCAGAACTAACTGTGGTCGGCTCAGCCCCTGCACCAGAGGGCCTGAGCCTTAAATTAACTGTTGTCGGCTCAGCCCCTGCACCGGAGGGCCTGAGCCCCGAACTAACTGTTGTCGGCTCAGCCCCTGCACCAGAGGGCCTGAGCCCCGAACTAACTGTTGTCAGCTCAGCCCCTGCACCAGAGGGCCTGAGCCCCGAACTAACTGTTGTCGGCTCAGCCCCTGCACCAGAGGGCCTGAGCCTTAAATTAACTGTTGTCGGCTCAGCCCCTGCACTGGAGGGCCTGAGCCTTAAATTAACTGTTCTCAGCTCAGCCCCTGCACCGGAGGGCCTGAGCCCCGAACTAACTGTTGTCGGCTCAGCCCCTGCACCAGAGGGCCTGAGCCCCGAACTAACTGTTGTCGGCTCAGCCCCTGCACCAGAGGGCCTGAGCCTTAAATTAACTGTTGTCGGCTCAGCCCCTGCACCGGAGGGCCTGAGCCTTAAATTAACTGTTGTCGGCTCAGCCCCTGCACCGGAGGGCCTGAGCCCCGAACTAACTGTTGTCGGCTCAGCCCCTGCACCAGAGGGCCTGAGCCTTAAATTAACTGTTGTCGGCTCAGCCCCTGCACCGGAGGGCCTGAGCCCCGAACTAACTGTTGTCGGCTCAGCCCCTGCACCGGAGGGCCTGAGCCCCGAACTAACTGTTGTCGGCTCAGACCCTGCACCAGAGGGCCTGAGCCCCGAACTAACTGTTGTCGGCTCAGACCCTGCACCGGAGGGCCTGAGCCACGAACTAACTGTTGTCGGCTCAGCCCCTGCACCGGAAGGCCTGAGCCTTAAATTAACTGTTGTCGGCTCAGCCCCTGCACCGGAGGGCCTGAGCCTTAAATTAACTGTTGTCGGCTCAGCCCCTGCACCGGAGGGCCTGAGCCCCGAACTAACTGTTGTCGGCTCAGACCCTGCACCAGAGGGCCTGAGCCCCGAACTAACTGTTGTCGGCTCAGCCCCTGCACCGGAGGGCCTGAGCCTTAAATTAGCTGTTGTCGGCTCAGCCCCTGCACCGGAGGGCCTGAGCCTTAAATTAACTGTTGTCGGCTCAGCCCCTGCACCGGAGGGCCTGAGCCCCGAACTAACTGTTGTCGGCTCAGTCCCTGCACCGGAGGGCCTGAGCCCCGAACTAACTGTTGTCGGCTCAGCCCCTGCACCGGAGGGCCTGAGCCCCGAACTAACTGTTGTCGGCTCAGCCCCTGCACCGGAGGGCCTGAGCCCCGAACTAACTGTTGTCGGCTCAGCCCCTGCACCGGAGGGCCTGAGCCCCGAACTAACTGTTGTCGGCTCAGCCCCTGCACCGGAGGGCCTGAGCCCCGAACTAACTGTTGTCGGCTCAGCCCCTGCACCAGAGGGCCTGAGTCAGAACTAACTATGGTCGGCTCAGCCCCTGCACCAGAGGGCCTGAGCCTTAAATTAACTGTTGTCGGCTCAGCCCCTGCACCAGAGGGCCTGAGCCCCGAACTAACTGTTGTCAGCTCAGCCCCTGCACCAGAGGGCCTGAGCCCCGAATTAACTGTTGTCGGCTCAGCCCCTGCACCAGAGGGCCTGAGCCTTAAATTAACTGTTGTCGGCTCAGCCCCTGCACTGGAGGGCCTGAGCCTTAAATTAACTGTTCTCAGCTCAGCCCCTGCACCGGAGGGCCTGAGCCCCGAACTAACTGTTGTCGGCTCAGCCCCTGCACCAGAGGGCCAGAGCCCCGAACTAACTGTTGTCGGCTCAGCCCCTGAACCAGAGGGCCTGAGCCTTAAATTAACTGTTGTCGGCTCAGCCCCTGCACCGGAGGGCCTGAGCCTTAAATTAACTGTTGTCGGCTCAGCCCCTGCACCGGAGGGCCTGAGCCCCGAACTAACTGTTGTCGGCTCAGCCCCTTGCCCCAGAGGGCCTGAGCCACGAACTAACTGTTGTCGGCTCAGCCCCTGCACCAGAGGGCCTGAGCCTTAAATTAACTGTTGTCGGCTCAGCCCCTGCACCGGAGGGCCTGAGCCCCGAACTAACTGTTGTCGGCTCAGCCCCTGCACCGGAGGGCCTGAGCCCCGAACTAACTGTTGTCGGCTCAGACCCTGCACCAGAGGGCCTGAGCCCCGAACTAACTGTTGTCGGCTCAGCCCCTGCACCGGAGGGCCTGAGCCCCGAACTAACTGTTGTCGGCTCAGCCCCTGCACCGGAAGGCCTGAGCCTTAAATTAACTGTTGTCGGCTCAGCCCCTGCACCGGAGGGCCTGAGCCTTAAATTAACTGTTGTCGGCTCAGCCCCTGCACCGGAGGGCCTGAGCCCCGAACTAACTGTTGTCGGCTCAGACCCTGCACCAGAGGGCCTGAGCCCCGAACTAACTGTTGTCGGCTCAGCCCCTGCACTGGAGGGCCTGAGCCTTAAATTAGCTGTTGTCGGCTCAGCCCCTGCACCGGAGGGCCTGAGCCTTAAATTAACTGTTGTCGGCTCAGCCCCTGCACCGGAGGGCCTGAGCCCCGAACTAACTGTTGTCGGCTCAGACCCTGCACCAGAGGGCCTGAGCCCCGAACTAACTGTTGTCTGCTCAGCCCCTGCACCGGAGGGCCTGAGCCTTAAATTAACTGTTGTCGGCTCGGCCCCTGCACCGGAGGGCCTGAGCCCCGAACTAACTGTTGTCGGCTCAGTCCCTGCACCGGAGGGCCTGAGCCCCGAACTAACTGTTGTCGGCTCAGCCCCTGCACCGGAGGGCCTGAGCCCCGAACTAACTGTTGTCGGCTCAGCCCCTGCACCGGAGGGCCTGAGCCCCGAACTAACTGTTGTCGGCTCAGCCCCTGCACCGGAGGGCCTGAGCCCCGAACTAACTGTTGTCGGCTCAGCCCCTGCACCGGAGGGCCTGAGCCCCGAACTAACTGTTGTCGGCTCAGCCCCTGCACCAGAGGGCCTGAGTCAGAACTAACTATGGTCGGCTCAGCCCCTGCACCAGAGGGCCTGAGCCTTAAATTAACTGTTGTCGGCTCAGCCCCTGCACCGGAGGGCCTGAGCCCCGAACTAACTGTTGTCGGCTCAGCCCCTGCACCAGAGGGCCTGAGCCCCGAACTAACTGTTGTCAGCTCAGCCCCTGCACCAGAGGGCCTGAGCCCCGAATTAACTGTTGTCGGCTCAGCCCCTGCACCAGAGGGCCTGAGCCTTAAATTAACTGTTGTCGGCTCAGCCCCTGCACTGGAGGGCCTGAGCCTTAAATTAACTGTTCTCAGCTCAGCCCCTGCACCGGAGGGCCTGAGCCCCGAACTAACTGTTGTCGGCTCAGCCCCTGCACCAGAGGGCCAGAGCCCCGAACTAACTGTTGTCGGCTCAGCCCCTGCACCAGAGGGCCTGAGCCTTAAATTAACTGTTGTCGGCTCAGCCCCTGCACCGGAGGGCCTGAGCCTTAAATTAACTGTTGTCGGCTCAGCCCCTGCACCGGAGGGCCTGATCCCCGAACTAACTGTTGTCGGCTCAGCCCCTTGCCCCAGAGGGCCTGAGCCACGAACTAACTGTTGTCGGCTCAGCCCCTGCACCAGAGGGCCTGAGCCTTAAATTAACTGTTGTCGGCTCAGCCCCTGCACCGGAGGGCCTGAGCCCCGAACTAACTGTTGTCGGCTCAGCCCCTGCACCGGAGGGCCTGAGCCCCGAACTAACTGTTGTCGGCTCAGACCCTGCACCAGAGGGCCTGAGCCCCGAACTAACTGTTGTCGGCTCAGCCCCTGCACCGGAGGGCCTGAGCCCCGAACTAACTGTTGTCGGCTCAGCCCCTGCACCGGAAGGCCTGAGCCTTAAATTAACTGTTGTCGGCTCAGCCCCTGCACCGGAGGGCCTGAGCCTTAAATTAACTGTTGTCGGCTCAGCCCCTGCACCGGAGGGCCTGAGCCCCGAACTAACTGTTGTCGGCTCAGACCCTGCACCAGAGGGCCTGAGCCCCGAACTAACTGTTGTCGGCTCAGCCCCTGCACTGGAGGGCCTGAGCCTTAAATTAGCTGTTGTCGGCTCAGCCCCTGCACCGGAGGGCCTGAGCCTTAAATTAACTGTTGTCGGCTCAGCCCCTGCACCGGAGGGCCTGAGCCCCGAACTAACTGTTGTCGGCTCAGACCCTGCACCAGAGGGCCTGAGCCCCGAACTAACTGTTGTCTGCTCAGCCCCTGCACCGGAGGGCCTGAGCCCCGAACTAACTGTTGTCGACTCAGCCCCTGCACCAGAGGGCCTGAGCCTTAAATTAACTGTTGTCGGCTCAGCCCCTGCACCGGAGGGCCTGAGCCCCGAACTAACTGTTGTCGGCTCAGACCCTGCACCAGAGGGCCTGAGCCCCGAAATAACTGTTGTCGGCTCAGCCCCTGCACCGGAGGGCCTGAGCCTTAAATTAACTGTTGTCGGCTCAGCCCCTGCACCGGAGGGCCTGAGCCCCGAACTAACTGTTGTCGGCTCAGACCCTGCACCAGAGGGCCTGAGCCCCGAACTAACTGTTGTCTGCTCAGCCCCTGCACCGGAGGGCCTGAGCCCCGAACTAACTGTTGTCGACTCAGCCCCTGCACCAGAGGGCCTGAGCCTTAAATTAACTGTTGTCGGCTCAGCCCCTGCACCGGAGGGCCTGAGCCCCGAACTAACTGTTGTCGGCTCAGACCCTGCACCAGAGGGCCTGAGCCCCGAAATAACTGTTGTCGGCTCAGCCCCTGCACCAGAGGGCCTGAGCCCCGAACTAACTGTTGTCGGCTCAGCCCCTGCACCGGAGGGCCTGAACCTTAAATTAACTGTTGTCAGCTCAGTCCCTGCACCAGAGGGCCTGAGCCTTGAACTCACGGTCGCCTGCTCAGCCCCTGTCTGAGGGCCTGAGCCCTGAGCTAGCTGTCGGTTTTGCTCCTCCCCTGCACCGGAGGACCAGAGCTTCTAAACTAACTGGCTGTTTACTTCCAGCAGTAGTGAGTCGGTGTGGCTCCCCTCCCGCCCAGGAGGGTTGAGACCCGGCAAGGACCTATTACACGGCGCTTCCTGGGGCAGCTCCTGGTGGCGTGCCTGCCCGCCGACAGGAGCCAGCAATGCGGGACAAGGGGATGGAGCCCTCGCGTGCCGCCGCCGCGCCTCAGCCCCCCCCCCCCCAAGTAGGACACGGAGCCCGCGCCCCTCCCCACTGCCCCAAGCGGGACACGGGCACGGAGCCCTCACTCCGTCCACCCCAGCGGGACACAGGGCTCTGCCACCGCCCCCGTCCTGAGCGCTTTTTGGCCTACTCCCCGCCCTTGGGACTCCTTCCCCATCCAACCCCCCGCGTTCCTTGATGCCCCCCCCGGGATCCCTGCCCCATCCACCCCCTTCCCTGTCCCCTGACTGCCCTCCGCCGCCCCATCCACCTCCTCTCCTGATTCCCCATCCAACCACCCCTTCTCCCTGTCCCCTGACCACCCTTGGAACCCCTGCCCCTGACTGCCTCCCACCGCCCCATCCAACCCCTGCTCCTTCCTGACTGCCCCCCGGTACCCTTGCCCCCATTCAATCCCCCTGTTCCCTGCCATCTGACTGCCCCGACCCCTATCCAGCCCCCTCCCCACCCCCTGAACTCCCCTGCCCTCTATCCAGCACCCCTCCCTGCTCCCTTACCGCGCTGCCTGGAGGTGGGTGGCAGCGCTACAGCCGCGCCGCTCGGCTGGAGCCGGGCCACGCTGCCACCGTGCAGTGCCTGGAACACCGGGTCAGTCTGAGCTTGCAGCCCCCCCGCTTCCCGCCAATCAGCTGTTCGCGCAGGAAGCCTGGGAGGGCTGAGAAGCAAGCGGCGGCTTCGTGCTCAGGCCCAGGGAGGCAGAGCGGAGGTGAGCTGGGGCGGGGAGCGGTTCCCCTGCGCGCCCCTCCCCCAGGGTTACCTGCTGTGGCGCGGATGGCTCCCCCCACCCCAGCTCACCTCCGCTCCGTCTCCGCCTCCCTGGGCTTGAGCACGAAGCCGCCGCTTGCTTCTCTGCCCTCCCAGGCTTCCCGCGCGAACAGCTGATTCGCGGGAAGCGGGGGGGAAGGGGGAGAAGCGGGGCGGAGTGTTCAGAGGCGGAGTGGAGGTGAGCTGGGGCCGGGGAGCGGGGCAGAGAGCTGGAGCACCCATGGGGTCGGCTCTTAAGGCACCACTTTTGCATAATGTGCTCAGGGGGATCAGCTGCTCCCTCTGCTCCCCCCCAGCTATCATCCTGGTCACTTCAACTTATCAGTTGTTAAATTTAGAAGACCTTTTAGAACCGGTCCCGCGCAGGACAACTGGTTCTAAAAGGGCTTCTAAATTTAACAACCGGTTCCCACGAACCGGCTCCCGCTCACCACTGGAGACTCCCCTTGCCGCTCTCACCCTAGGAGCCAGAGACCTCCCAGCAGGGCTGGTGAGTGCGGCCAGGGAAGGGGGAAGGGTGTGGTGGAGTGAGTGTCTGGGAGGTTTGCGGGGGGTGCTGGGCTGTGAGGGTGTGGAGGCGCTGGGCAGTGGGGGAGGTTTGTGTGTTTTGGGGTGCTAGGCAGTGGGGGCCTGTTGGGGGGTGCTGGGCAGTGAGGGAGATCTCATAGACTCATAGACTCTAAGGTCAGAAGGGACCATTATGATCATCTAGTCTGACCTCCCACATGATGCGGGCCACAAAACCTGACCCACCCACTCCTGGAAGAATTCTCTCCCTTGACTTAGCTGTTGAACTCCCCAAATCATTATTTAAAGACTTCAAGTCGCTAAGAATCCTCAAGCAAGCGACCCCTGCCCCATGCTGCGGAGGAAGGCGAAAAACCTTCAGGGCCTCTGCCAGTCTACCCTGGAGGAAAATTCCTTCCCGACCCCAAATATGGCCATCAGCTGAACCCCGAGCATGCGGGCAAGATTCTCTAGCCAGACCGCCTGGAAAAGTTCTCTGTAGTAACTTTTAATATCCCATCATTGACCATTGTTATTGACCTATTGACTAAAATCACTGTATCCCATCAAACCATCCCTTCCATAAACTTATCAAGCTTAATCTTAAAGCCAGAGAGGTCTTTCGCCCCCACTATTTCCCTTGAAAGGCTGTTCCAAAACTTCACCCCTCTGATGGTTAGAAACTGTCGTCTAATTTCGAGCCTAAACTTCCCGACGGCCAGTTTATATCCATTCGTTCTAGTGTCCACATTAGTACTGAGCTGAAATAATTCCTCTCCCTCCCTGGTATTTAAAGAGAGCAATCATATCCCCCCTCAGCCTTCTTTTGGTTAAGGTAAACAGACCTAGCTCCTCGAGTCTCCTTTCATACGGCAGATTTTCCATTCCTCGGATCATCCTAGTGGCCCTTCTCTGTACCCGTTCCAGTTTGATTTCATACTTTTTAAACATGGGAGACCAGAACTGCACACAATACTCCAAATGAGGTCTCACCAGTGCCTTGTATAACGGAACCAGCACCTCTTTATCCCTACTAGAAATACCTCGCCTAATGCATCCCAAGACCGCATTAGCTTTTTTCACGGCCACGTCACATTGCCGACTCATAGTCATCCTGCGATCAACCAGGACTCCGAGGTCCTTCTCCTCTAATGCGTTACATCCAACTGATGCGTCCCCAGATTATAACTAAAATTCTTGTTAGTTATCCCTAAATGCATAACCTTACACTTCTCACTATTAAATTTCATCTTATTACTATTACTCCAGTTTACAAGGTCATCCAAATCTCCCTGGGGGATATCCCGATCCTTCTCCGAATTGGCAATACCTCCCAACTTTGTGTAATCTGCAAACTTTATCAGCCCACTCCTACATTTGGTTCCGAGGTCAGTAATGAATAGATTAAATAAAATCGGACCCAAAACCGAACCTTGAGGAACTCCACTGGTAACCTCCCTCCAACCTGACAGTTCATCTTTTAGTACGACCCGCTGCAGTCTCCCCTTTAACCAGTTCCTTATCCACCTATGGATTTTCATATCGATCCCCATCTTTTCCAATTTAACCAATAATTCCTCATGCGGTACCGTATCAAACGCTTTACTGAAATCGAGGTATATTAGATCCACCACATTTCCTTTATCTAAAAAATCTGTTACTTTCTCAAAGAAGGAGATCAGGTTGGTTTGGCACGATCTACCTTTCGTAAAACCGTGTTGTAATTTGTCCCAATTGGCATTGACCTCAAGGTCCTTAACTATTTTCTCCTTCAAAATGTTTTCCAAGACCTTGCATATTACAGATGTTAGACTAACCGGCCTGTAGTTACCCAGGTCACTTTTTTTCCCCTTCTTGAAAATAGGAACCACATTAGCTATTCTCCAGTCAAACGGTACCACCCCCGAGTTTATGGATTCATTAAAAATTATCGCTAACGGGCTTACAATTTCCCGTGCCAGTTCTTTTAATATTCTCGGATGAAGATCATCCGGTCTGCCCGATTTAGTCCCGTTAAGCTGTTCGAATTTGGCTTCTACCTCGGATACGGTAATGTCAATCCCCACTCCTTTATTCCCATCCGTCTCGCTTCTACTATTCCTCAGCCTTTCATTAGACTCATTAATACCGATGCAAAATATTCATTTAGATATTGTGCCATGCCTAGATTATCCTTAATCTCCACTCCATCTACATTCTTAAGCGGTCCCACTTCTTCTTTCTTTGTTTTCTTCCTATTTATATGGCTATAAAAGCTCTTACTATTGGTTTTAATTCCCCTCACAAGGTCCAACTCTACTCAGCTTTTGGCTTTTCTCACTCCATCTCTACATGCTCTGACCTCAATAAGGTAGGTTTCTTTGCTGATCCCCCCCTCTTCCACGCCCTGTACACTTCCTGTTTTTTCTTAATGACCCCTCTGAGATGCTTGCTCATCCAGCTCAGTCTAAATCTCCTGCTTACGAACCGTTTTCCCTTTCTTGGGATACACGCCTCTGACAGCTCCTGCAACTTCAACTTGAAATAATCCCAGGCACCTTCCGCCTTTAGATCCCTAAATATGTTAGTCCAATCCACTTCCCTAACCAGTCTCCTTAATGTATTAAAGTTAGCCCTTTTGAAATCGTAAACCTTAGTCTCCGATTTAATTCTGTTAATCTTTCCATTTAGTTTAAATGGAATTAGCTCATGATCACTTGAGCCAATGTTGTCCCCTACAACCATTTCCTCAACGAGGTCCTCACTACTCACCAGCACCAAATCTAAAATGGCATCCCCCCTCGTCGGTTCAGCAACTACTTGATGAAGGAATTCATCAGCTATTACGTCTAGGAAAATCTGAGTCCTATTATTGTTATTAGCATTTGTTCCCTAATCTATATCTGGGAAGTTAAAGTCTCCCATGATTACACAGTTCCTATTAGTATTTACTTCCCTAAAAACGTTAATGAGTTCTCTGTCCCTATCCAGGCTAGATCCCGGCGGTCTATAGCACACCCCAAGCACTATCCAGGGGAGGCTCTAGTAGTTCTTTTACCCAATGTGAGTAATGCCCAGACAGATTCCGTCTTATCCATTCCATCGCTTATTATTTATTTACAGTTTACCTCATTATTGACATACAATGCTACTCCCCCACCTTTACCTTTGATCCGGTCTTTCCTAAACAGCACATACCCTTCCATACCTGTACTCCAGTCATGACTACTGTTCCACCACGTTTCAGTTATTCCTACGATATCCGGTTTCATTTCTCGGACCAGGAGCTCCAATTCCTCCATTTTGTTACCTAGGCTTCTCGCATTGGTGTATAAACATCTTAATTTATGCCTTTTGGCCTCTCTCACATTCTCCCATTTGATATGGACACCGTACTGCTAGTATGACCCATTAGTCTGGTATCCACGCCCCTCCTCCTTATGTCCAATCTCTTCCCCCTGGCTGTATCTGTTCTTATCTCATTGTCCTCCCTCTCAATGTTATCATCTGGTGTGGAGATTAACTGGACATCTCCCAACCGTCTTCCCCAAATTCCTAGTTTAAAGCTCTTTTGATGAGATGAGCCAGCCTCCCTCCCAGAAGTCTATTTCCTTCCCTACTCAGGTGAAGTCCGTCCCGTGAGAACAGTTTTCTGTCCCCGAAAGCCTCCCAGTGGCCATACATCCCAAAGCCCTCTTTATAGCACCACTCCCTTAGCCAACTATTTATCATCACAATCCTTTCACCCCTTTACTGCCCTTCTCTAGGAACAGGCAGAATCCCACTGAAGATGATCTGAGCCTCGAATTCCTTAAGCGTCTTCCCCAGCCTGGCATAATCTCCCTTGATTCTCTCTAGCGAGAACCTAGCCGTGTCATTTCTTCCTACGTGAAGGATGATCAAGGGGTTCTTACCTGCTCCTTTTAGGATCCTTTTCAGCTGCAAGTCCACATCCCGTATCTTAGCGCCCGGGAGACAGCACACCCTTCTGTTCTCTGGGTCCGCCCTGGTTACAGGCCTGTCCAACCTCCTCAGTAAGGAGTCCCCAATCACGTACACCTGCCTTTGCCTGGTGGCAGTGCGATCTACTAATCTATCCCCTGTTCACCTCTAGTTGCAACCCCTGTCCATTCCTATTTTCCCTTATAGTCCCCCTTACGTCATCCTGTATCCTCCCGGGGCCCAGAATTGGTGCTGTCTCCATCAACTCCTCCCCTCTTTCTATGGGACTAGCTGCTCGTCTCTTTTTCCTCACCCTGCCCCCTTCAGTTACCACCTGCTGCACCCCTTCCTCGTTCTCCAAACACCCAAACCTGTTCCTGAGCTCTATTTCTCCTTCACTGGCCCTCCTTTTCCTTTGCCTGCTTCTCACAGTCACATGCTTCCACTGCCCTTGTTCTCCCCCCGGCATTCCCCCCTCACAGGTCTTAGCCCCTGCTACCACCGTACCCCTGAGCATTCCCCTTCAGCCCCCACTTGCCTTTGCTCCATCAGATGCTCGAACCTCCTTCTAAACTCTATCAGGGTATCTACACCTGCATCTCCAAGCCTCGGATCTTTTCTTCCAGCAGTTCCATTAGGCGGCAGTTCATGCACACATACCTCTGTTCAGGTACCGCTGCTAGGACCATGTACATACCGCAGCTGCCGCATGCAATCATCTGCATTGTGTCACCTGCGGCTTGGCTCATGGCTGCTGTTGCCTGGGCCCGCCTGCTCAGCTGTGCCCTCTGCACCAGGGGAAATACAGCACAAAGGGCACCACGCCCTCCTGCTCCCCTTCCACCTCCTCCAATGGAACTCCCACTCAAACTCCCCTGTTAGCAGCCCTGTTCGCTGCCTCCTGTGCCGCTGCTCGCAGCTGTTGCCGCTGCCTGGCTGGGTGGCCGCTTTTATAGGCCCTCTCCTCAGCCAAGCTCCGCCCCCAATCAGGGCTCAGCTGCCCGCCCAGCACGCTCCCCCTACAGGCCTCTACACATACAAGCAATACAAAGACAGATGCAAATACAGGTACTTTCTCCTCCAATGGAACTCCCACTCAAGGATCTGTGTGTGTCAGGGCACTGGGGGTCTGTGTGGGGCATTGTTTAGTTGTGGTGGTGGGGCTGTGGGGGAGGGCACTGGGAGGGAGGGAGGGAGGAGAAATCTGTGTGTATTGGGAAACTAGCGAGTGGGGGTTTCTATGTGGGGTGCTGATGTGTATTAAGAGTTACTAGCTGGATTGAGGACTGATAGATTTGGACAGAGTTTATATTGAATGGGCAAATGAAAAAGATTGCAGGGAAAAACAGTAAGGTTAGTTTAGCAGTCTTTGACATTTCGACCAATAAAGAAATTAAAATGCATTTGTAATTACATATCTTATTCTTGGCTGATAATCATTTATTGATATTTTTTAGGAAAATTTTCCATTTAAAACACAAACTTTTGTTTTTCTTTTTTTACTTATGATGTCTCTATCGGAAAACCCATATAAATTGACACAAATTGCAAATTAAAACTTTTTAAATGTATAAGCATTTTACTCACTTGGGCGCATTTGCCTCATGGCACACAAATTTGAACTCTGCTTCAAAAATTTGCACAGAAGAAATTTTTCTTTTACCTTAATTATACTATCTTAGGAGCCCGCTATAACATAGTACCAAGGTTCAATGCAAAGTCATATAAAAGTTATACAAAAATCTCTGCATTATGCATTTATCTACAACTGCATTGACTGACTGCTGTGTGCAGTAATATAGTGACCCCTGGACCTACAGGCTTCCACACACCGTCAGTGCCTTGAAAATTTGCTGTTCTCTACTAAGGTTTTTCACTAAACTGGCTGCTTTAATTATTTTTTCATTTGGGCTCAATTTGGCGGGACTGGGATGCTTAGTTTCAAAGTGCCACCGAAGGTCGTATTCTTTCGGAACGGCTAACGTTTCGCGACACACGAGGCACAGTATTTTGTCTTTGGAAATAGTACATAAGTATTTATTCGTCCATTCAGTGTTGAAAACTCTGTGCTCTGATTCTATTTTTCTCTTTTTGTTTTCACTCATGGTATCCATTATGAAGCTCAAGATTTTGTTGAATAAATTCACACACAAGGGAAACAGTCACAGTCACACAGAAAGAGAAGAGATATCTCACGGTGCATGGCACACTAGCAAGGCACTGACAGTGTGTGGATGCCTGTAGGTCCAGGGGACACTATATTACTGCACACAGCAGTCAATCAATGCAGTTGTAGATAAATCTCTGCATTATGCATTTTTGTATAACTTTTATATGACTTTGTATTGAACTTTGGTACTATGTTCACATCAGCACATCTTAATACACATCAGCACCCCACTCGCTAGTTTCCCAATACACACAGATTTCTCCTCCCTCCCTCCCTCCCTCCCAGTGCCCTCCCCCACAGCCCCACCACCACAACTAAACAATGCCCCACACAGACCCCCAGTGCCCTGACACACACAGATCTCCCTCACTGCCCAGCACCCCCCAACAGGCCCCCACTGCCTAGAACCGCAAAACACACAAACCTCCCCCACTGCCCAGCGTCCTCCACACCCTCACAGCCCAGCACCCCCCGCACACCTCCCAGACACTCACTCCACCACACCCTTCCCCCTTCCCTGGCCACACTCACCAACCCTGCTGGGAGGTCTCTGGCTCCTAGGGTGAGAGCGGCAAGGGAAGTCTCCAGTAGTGAGCGGGAGCCGGTTCGCGGGAACCGGTTGTTAAATTTAGAAGCCCTTTTAGAACCAGTTTTCCTGCGCGGGACCGGTTCTAAAAGGGCTTCTAAATTTAACAACCGGTAAGTTGAAGTGACCAGGACCGTAGCTGGTGGGGAGCAGAGGGAGCGGCTGCTCCCCCTGAGCACATTATCCAAAAGTGACGCCTTAGGAGCCGACCCCATGGGTGCTCCAGCTCTCCGCCCCGCTCCCCGGCCCCAGATCACCTCCGCTCCGCCTCCGCCTCTGAACACTCTGCCCCGCTTCTCCCCCTCTTCCCCCCGGCTTCCCGCAAATCAGCTGTTCGCGCGGGAAGCCTGGGAGGGCAGAGAAGCAAGCGGCAGCTTCGTGCTCAAGCCCAGGGAGGCGGAGACAGAGCGGAGGTGAGCTGGGGTGGGGGGAGCCGCCCGAGCCACAGCAGGTAACCCAGGGGGAGGGGCGCGCAGGGAAACTGCTCCCCGCCCCAGCTCACCTCCGCTCTGCCTCCCTGGGCCTGAGCATGAAGCCGCTGCTTGCTTCTCAGTCCTCCCAGGCTTCCTGCGCAAACAGCTGATTGGCGGGAAGCGGGGGGGTGCAAGCTCAGACTGACCCGGTGCTCCAGGCACTGCGCGGTGGCAGTATGGCCCGGCTCCAGCCGAGCGGCGCGGCTGTAGCGCCGCCAGCCACTTCCAGGCAGCGCAGTAAGGGAGCAGGGACGGGATGTTGGATAGAGGGCAGGGGAGTTCAGGAGGGTGGTGGGGGGCTGGATAGAGGTCGGGGCGGTCAGATGGCAGGGAACAGGGGGATTGAATGGGGGCAAGGGTACCGGGGGGCAGTCAGGAAGGAGCAGGGGTTGGATGGGGCGGTGGGAGGCAGTCAGGGGCAGGGGTTCCAAGCGTGGTCAGGGGACAGGGAGAAGGGGTGGTTGGATGGGGAATCAGGAGAGGAGTTGGATGGGGCAGTGGAGGGCAGTCAGGGGACAGGGAAGGAGGTGGATGGGGCAGGGGTCCCGGGGGGGGCATCAAGGAACGCGGGGGGTTGAATGGGGCAGGAGTCCCGGGGGGGGTGGGCCAAAAAGTGCTCAGGACGGGGGCGGTGTCCTGCTGGGGAGGGGGGGCGAGGGCTCCGTGCCCGTGTCCCGCTTGGGGCAGTGGGGAGGGAAGGTGGCGCGCACGGGCGCCGGTATTGGGTCGGGGGGGGCGCCTGAAAGCCCCGCCACCGCAGCTCTGATTGGGCTGGACTCAGCCGCCCGCATTGCTGGCTCCTGTCGGCGGGCAGGCACGCCACGGCGGGCCGTATGTTGTGCAGGCCTGCTATATGGCATGAACCTGTTAGTCCCTCGTAGATTAGTCCACACTGCATCTACTTCTGCTGTCAAATCTTCTCGTGGCTCCATAGCATGAGCGGGCTAATGCACAGATTCCATCTCTTCCTACAAGGTCACAAAGAATGTATCAGAGATCGGAGGCTAATCAGAAGAAAGGGAAACGGTCAATAATGCCGTGGCTGATGTAATGAACCAGCTGTCTTGCAACTCATCCTGTTATGGAAGGAAAACAGAGATGTGAGAGAAATGAGGTTGCACGGTGCCCCAGACATATATATGGGGCACTGCCAGTTGTGAGAATATGGGACTGAGCAACACTTTGCAATCTCAGTTCAACAAGTCAACAAAACTTACCTCAGCAAAGAAGGCAACTGAGGTGAGCGTGACTACTGGGGCCATTGTCCGCAGATGGCGTCTTATGCTTTTCAGACATGTCGCGAGTATGCCACAAGAGGTTCCGGCGAACGCCGTTCTTTGAGTGGCTCGTAACATCCGAGAGACAATTTCACCAATCAAGGGGTGCAGGCAGCCCAAAGGGAGGCCCCCTATTACATGGGTGCCTCCAGTCTATTCTGACGTTGGGCTCTCGGCCCGTCAAGCACAGGAACGGATCAATGGTGAACAATTGCTATGGCCGACCGTTCGGTTAAGCGTTGAAGAAGAAGTATGGATTTAGGTACCTAACTTTTGACATCCATGTTTGAAAGTGCTGGCCCAAGTGTCTAAAGAAGAGTGAGGTTATATAATGTCAATGGATGGAGAGATAAAGGGTTTTCTTTAACTGTCCAAGGGGAACTAGAGGCCTGGATCATACGAACAGCCATATTGGATCAGACCAGTGGTCCATCTAGCCCAGCATTCCATCTTCTGACAGTGGCCAGTGCCAGATGCTTCAGCAGGAATGAACACAACAGGGCAATTTATCAAGTGATCCATCCCCATCATCCAGATTCCATCTCTTCCTACAAGGTCACAAAGACTGTATCAGAGATCGGAGGCTAATCAGAAGAAAGGGAAAAGGTGGCTGATGTAATGAACCAGCTATCTTGCAACTCGTCCCATTATGGAAGGAAGACAGAGACGTGAGAGCAAATGCCCTTGGTTTTACACTAACAGTCTTGTCACCTTTTTGTTTCACTGGAGCCAGTAGCCGTCATTCTGCTGAGTACTGGGGTCACTTAAACTCATCCCCAGCTGCCTACATCTCATGGGGAACAATGCAGGTAATTACCACAGGATCATGCAGGCACTGGCTTCGGGGCTGGAGTGGTGGCTCAGCTGACCTCCTCCAGTCACCAACTTCTCTGTGGGAACTCAGGGCCCTCCTGAGTCCCATCGGTGGCTTTGGGAAGGGTCCGGGCCACTCAAGAGATCTCTGTCAGGAGCATTTTCCCTCTCCTCCTGGCCAGTCAAGCAGCAGAGCAGGTTCCTGAATCTAGCTCCTAGGGTCTGACGTGACTGGTTTCTGCCACCATCCCGAACTTGCTGAATGGCCCGTGAGACACTGACATGGACAGAAGAATCCGGATCTTGCTGCAGGCCACTGAGAGCTGAGACAGAGAGAGGAAGCTCAGGTCAAAACACATATCGTATTAGCATGCCCTAGCCCCTGCACCATGGGCCTCTGTATCTTCCACAGGGGCGGCTCTATGTTTTTTGCCACCCCAAGCACGGCAGTCAGGCGGCCTTTGCTGGCATGCCTGCGGGCGGTCCGCTGGTCACGCGGATTCAGCGGCGTTTCTGTCGGTGATCTGCCGGTCCCGCGCCTTCAGCGTACCTGCCGCCGAATTGCCACCGAAGCTGCGGGACCGGCGGTCCTCCGGCAGGCATGCCGCTGAAGGCTGCCTGACTGCCGCCCTCACGACGACCGGCACGCTGCCCCCCGTGTCTTGTCGTCCCAGGTACGCACTGGCTGCGCTGGTGCCTGGAGCTGCCCCTGATCTTCCACAGCAACTAACTCCTCCCAGATGCTCTGGACCCACCAGGGCTATGAGTGTCATCGCCATCTGATAACCCCTTAAGTCCTCAGTGACATCTGCCCTTGGCAGCACCATCTTCCACTGCATTCTGGGGCATCCACCTCCTTAGCACCATCTCCCTGACACATGCCAGGGCCTCTCACCCTGCCTGGCATTTACTTTCTCCTTCTAAAACCTTCTGGCACCTGGAGATGGAAGTGACGCCTGACATCAGAGAAAACAAAGCTGGGACTGATGTCCAGGCTCTCTCAACAGCTACCTCTGGCCATGTCTAAATTGAACTCAATGCAGCAGCATGGCAGGGGAGTTGCACTTTTTCCTAGACTGGTTCACAAGTGGGAGGGATAGCTCAGTGGTTCGAGCATTGGCCTGATAAACCCAAGGTTGTGAGTTCAATCCTTACGGAGGCCATTTAGGGAACTGGGGTTTAAAAAACAAACAAACAAACACTATCTGGAGATTGGTCCTGCTTTGAGCAGGGGGTTGGATTAGATGATCTCCTGAGGTCCCTTCCAACCCTGATATTCCACAAGGAGCATGAGCTCTCCTTCCACATGCAAACACAGCCATGTGGCAACTACTTACACTGAAGTATCAGCTCCTTCTCTTGCCTGACCATGGCGGGCTCTGACCTTTGAACAGTGCAACCTGGAACGTACAATGGAAATGAATCTTGCAGGAGTTTTCACCTCCCCTGGGGCTACCTTTTAAAAAATGGCAGTCTTTCCAACAAGCAAAACAGCTTTCAAGTGGTCCCTGGGATAATCAGACAAGTCCACAAGCTCCAAGACAAAGAGGCTCATGTCTTGGAAGACACAGAGAGCCTGATTGCCAATGACTGCAGTCCCACAGGGATTCCAGTGGGTGGAGCAGGAGGGTAGGGTTGTAATTTGCTCCAGGCCTTTTGATATAATCCCCAGCCCAACTGCCTCAAGGGCAGGAAATCTAGACACTAGGATCCCAGGGGGTTAATTCTTGCTGCTAGTGCCCTCCAAGCAGAACACGGGACAACCTCTCAGATAGAAGTTGCTTAAGAAAAGTAGTGGTTACCGATAAAGATGGCTGCTGCCCGTCGTATTGGAGCCTGGGGGCTTTGGAGGTGATCCAGACATTGGAGCAAGATGTCAGATACGTTCTTGAGCTTCAGCACCTAGGAATAGAAACCAGAGAAGCTTCTTGTTGCTGGGGCCGCAGGGTGAAAAGAAGAGAGATTTCATCTGCTTGGCTTGGAGGGGTGGGAAGAATGCAGCTCCCATCTCCATGTATCCTGGGGGCGACCATCTACATGCCAGGCAGTCATTAAATGACCATTTCAAAGTGTCACCAGACACATTGCTGGTGTCTGAGCTGCTGGCAATGCAGGGCTGGAGCCTGGCACTAGAGAACACTGAAGCCCGGTTGTATGGGCTTCATCTGGGGAGGACATTAGAGAGGGTGCAGAGCATAGGAAATACAGTGCAGAAGTGGCCAGTGGGCTGGGGTAAGGTGAAAAATGGGGACATCCAGTTTCCTGCAGGATTCAGAAGGCATTTTTGCCATCAACTGATTCTTTATGTTCTGAGCTTTCACCTCCGTACTGAACTCCTGGCCAGGTCTGCCTGTTCAGATCTGACAGGCACTGGGAGGAGTGGGGGAGCTGGGTGCTTCTAAGAGGAAGCCAGAGTGCAGTATGCTAGTACTAGACATGCAATCAGAGCAGTGAGTGAGGGAACATGTTTCCAGTCCCACATCTAGAAGCAGCACTCACGAGAAGCCGATTGTTCACTTACAGAGTGCTGGCAGATCTTGTCCACCACCTGGGGATGGGTGTGCCAAGCCTTCTTGCTGTTAATCTGCTTAGGACAAGACCATCCCAGGAGCTGAAAACACCCAGCCAAGGCTTTCTGACACCTCTGCAACACAAGATAGGACAAGGAGAGTTTGCATCAGGAGAAGAGCTGGAATCTGTGGTCACTCTGCAGTGAAAAGCCAGCTGAAATGATCAATGAGGGAAAGGAATGTGGGGGTCACATGGTATCCTGCAGACCCTGGGTGTCTCTTTGTTCCTATTAGTGGAGGCTCCTGGAGTTTGATCTTCATGGTGGCTGCAGTTCAGTGACTTAGGAAGTGGCTGCTGAGAGACATAAAACATCTCCACTTGTGTGTCCATTGAAGGCCAGGGAACTTGCTTGGGTAAACGGGTAGGGCTGAGATTTTTCACTTTTGGGAGGCGGCTCTGGAGACAGATCTAGCAGGAGAGCTGGAGCAGTCAGGGCCTGCTGCACCAGGGAGCACATGGCAGCGGGACTCACCTTGCCCACGTCAGAGTCCTCGTCCTGTAAGTGAAGGAGCAGTGGGACCAGGCTGCGGGTCACTTCCTCCTGCAGCAGGGGCTTCTGCCTCCTCGTCACTGTCTTAAGCAACTTTGTAAAGAGCATGATGGCAGCAGAGCGCACCTGGGGTCTCACCTGTGATGGACACACAATCATGAGGGGATCTCACCGAGGGAGCTTCACACTCTCCTTACAGGGTGAGCTCGGCACAATGCAAACCACAGATAGGGGCCAGTCTGACTAATAACTCCATGGTCTGCCCACCAAGAGGGCACCCATTTGCAGAAAGGTTTGGGTGGAGGGGCAGACAACACAGGTTAGGACAGTGGTTCCTAAATTTCCCTGGAGGCCTCCTGTAAGTGCTGACTCCATCCACAGTGAAGGGCTCTTTGGAGGGTTTCTTTAATGGGTTCAACACTTTCATAGTTTCATAGCATTTAAGGGCCATTCATTCATCTAGACTCCAAAGCACAGGACATTACATTTCACCCCATGACCACTACATTGAGCATGTTAACTTGAGTTAGATTAAAGCATATCAGTCCTCAGGAGACCAAACGGTTGCATGCCACACACAGAGAACACGAGAGACCAAGGTGTCACCAATGCCTGAGGCCCAGGCAATGGCTCGGAACTGATCAGGTCAGATATGCCACCACTACGACTCCAGAGTCACAACACTGCCTGGCTGGGGATGGGCAGGTCAAGAGCCCCTGACTTACAGCATCGAGTAAGGGGATTAGCTTTCTGGCCACGCTGGTGCGCTCACTCCCATCCAGGCTCTGCAGAAGGTTCTGAACAGCTGAGATGGCCTCCAGAATACTCCCATCATCCATCTCATCCGAGCCCCAAAGGATGGCAGGCAGCAGGGCCTTGACTTGTTCCACCTACACACACACACACACACACACACATGGGGAGGCTCATCAGATCTCCCAGCCCTCCAGTGAGTACAAGCCACAGTGCCAGGGCTGTGTTTATTCCACCCCGTGGCACCAAGTCAGAGAGAAGCTCCGTCTCCACAGTCAGAGGCGTGGTGCTTTAGAATCGATGGGGATGCCTGACGAGGCAATCAGTGAATCCTAACCCTGTCCCAGGTCGTTCTGGTGTAGGGTGGGCAAAGCTGTGGTTTGCTTTGGGGCTTTTCTCTCTTTTCTATGTGCTATTCATTATTATTATAGCAGATGCTGGCAGCAATCTCCATAGTTAAGGCTGGTACACAGTTTCCATTCTAGTTGCTCCTTTTGATATGCTCCTAAAAACATTCCCTTTTTGGATGGAAATGTTCCATGCTGTCTCCCCAGTCAATTGTGATTTTTTCCTGGGGAGATTGCGTCTCTGAGCTGTAGGACAGTTTTTCCACTTACAAACAAACAAACGAAAACTTCTAGCCACCTTCTTTTCCCATGCAGACAATCCCCCAAATGGTGAAACTTGGGGAAAAAATCAAACCTGGCCCATGGGGAGTCCTAAGTGAGAGCTGAACCCTCTGCAAAGTTTGAGAAACTTGGACCTGATAGTGCAAGGCATTGAAATATCATTTGGGGGCAGGGTCACAAACACTCTTTAAGAGAGTGTTCTGCCTCTCTCAGAGCCAGAGACCTTGGGGCCAGCCAGCCCCATGCATTAATCAGATGCAGCGGAGGAGGAGAGAACTATTTTGGGCTGTCAGGAAGGAAGGGGAAGCAGGAGCAGGGGGGAGTGGCTCCTAGAGTACCCTGGGAGGGAAGGCAGGGGGAATCTGATGGGGGAAAAGGGCCTCCAGGGAGGAAGCCTTGGGAAGCAGTCCTCCCCCAAGAGAACAAAGAACTCCGCAGAGCCTGGGGGCAAAGAGCTTGCAGAAGGGGTGCCCTGGAAGGGGGCCAAAGTTAAGTTTTCTTATGTTTACTAAGGACAGGGTGGAACCTTTGTTGAGTGAGCTCAGAAGAGGAGATGTGGTAATGGCAGAAGAGCCTGTTTCTGATTTTTAGTCTGTTGGACATTGTCAGGTTTGATTCTGAGGGTTTTATCTTTGGCCTTCAAAGGCTTGTTTGTCTTAATAAATGAGCCTGAATAAGGGTGTTATTGAACGAGGTATTTGTCAAGTCAAGCCGAGGAGGGGAAAACTGAGGCAGTGCTGCAATGTTGGGTCTTGCCACTGGAGGGGGCTATGAGACAGGGCCTTGTGTGCTCGCTAAGGTCTTTAGACCAATCAAGGTCTTCCTTTGTGACAGCACCAGGAATGGTCTCTCCAAGAAGGAACAGGAATGCTGCTGGGGTAATTTGCATGGGGGAGAATTAGGGTTACCATATCTGAACTTTCAAAGAGAGGACACTCCATTGGGGGGGGTAGCCCCGCCCCCTAGCCACTCCCTCCCACTTCTCGCCCCCTGACAGCCCCCCCAGAACCCCCGACCCATCTATCGCCCCCTGCTCCCTGTCCCTGACTGTCCCAACCCCTCTCCACACCCCTGCCCCCCTGACAGCCCCCCCCGAACTCCCGACCCATCCAAATCCCCCCCGCTCCCTGTCCCCTGACTGCCCCCCTTCTCCAACTCCCCGGCCCCCTTAGCGTGCCACTCGGCTTAGAGCAGGTGTCTGGCTCCGTGCCCCGCCCGAGTGCTGCCGAGCGGCGTGCTGAGGCTGTGGAGGAGGGGGGGAAGCGGGGGAGGGGCTCTGGCTGCCGCTGCCAGCCCTGCCGCCGCGTTCCCTCGCAGGCGAACAGCCCCGCCCCACAGCGCTGCCGGGCGGCATGCTAAGGCTGCAGGGGATGGAGGAGCTGGGAAGGGGCTTTGGCTGCCGAGGCCCCAATGCGAGCGGCGCTCGGCCGCCCTGTCACCCGCTTTTCGGTCGATAAATAGCCGACTGGGGGGAAATCCCGACATTTTTAGATTTTTAGAAATCCCCCCTGGACGGCTATTTAAAGAGCGAAAAGCCGGACAAGTCCGGGGAAACCCGGACGTGTGGTAGCCCTAGGAGAATGATAATGTCCACCTGAAATCCAAGCAGTAAAATCCCATCTAAAATACTCTCTGAGGAAAGATCTGCATTGAGGGGCCGTTGTGATCCCCGTTCCTGCTGGGGAAATGGAGGCACCGAGAGGGTCAGCAAGTCAGCAGCAGAGGTGAGCTCAGAACACTGTGCCTCACTGCCTGCCCAGAATTCAGTCCACTGGGTCACAGCCACCTCGTCATTTTCCAGTTAACCAAGCCTGGACTCTCACCTTCCCTGGTTGGGTTGCCAGGATGCCGAGTCCTCTTAGACCAAGTGAACGGAAAACTGGGCTGGGGTGTTTTGTCCACTCCTCGAGACGGTCCAAAGTGTCTGGATGTGGGAGCTTCTTGGCCTCTTTGTAACGCAGAAGCTGAAAACAACACAGAGCGAATCAGCAGCAGGGTGCTTACCGGAAAACTTTGTGTGTCGGTTCTGTGGAGAGGCATCATAACCTCCATTTTGTACCGTCCATTGCTATACATCAGCACCACTTTGTGTGTGACACCCAGTCCTCCCACTGACTTCCTGGGGCTTTGACTGGCCGTTAGCACTAGACTCAGCCATAGGCCTTAGCAGAGCTGCTCTACCCTCCAGGAAAACATGTAGGGCAACAAAATGTTCAGTGACCATTTGTATGGCGGACTCTTGTGCATCTGGGGGTTTGCCAAGAGCAGCCAAACCCCTCGTGGGGTCTCTGTGAAGCAGAACAAGCCGCTCTGAGATAACGCGAAAGCTGGGACTGAGAAATCAAACCCCTGAGTTGAAATCCTGACCCCACTGAAGTCAGTGAAAGTTTTGCCATTGATCTCAATGGGCCCAGGATTGGACTCCTGGTGAGGAGAGAATTAAACCCCATCCCTTAATGAGTTAGATGAGGAGACAATCCCTGAAAACTGTCAATAGGAACTAGCCAGACAGAAACCGTGGAAATGGGGAGGACAACCTAGCGATGGACTATAGAGCCACCTCATTCCTGGTGATGTGCCTCTAACTAACTCATCCAATAGAGAAGGTTAAAGATTGCTCACCACATTCAGAGCTAATGATCCTGCATCTGGGGGAGCTTTTACCATGATCCTCTCTCCTCCATACCCACTCAAAATGCCCCTCTTTGCTTTTCCTTAGTGACTTTGCAAGGAGGAACCTTTCATGGAC
>NW_027053587.1:0-26000 GCF_011386835.1 Chrysemys picta bellii
GACAGGAAGAATTGAAGAGAATACCACCTGCGCTCCAAACTCCTTCACCCGTACTCCCAGAGCCCTGTAGTCACTCTTGATCCACTCAGTGTCACACCGCGCAGTATCATTTGTGCCCACATGGATGAGTAGCATGGGGTAGTAGCCAGAGGGCTAGATAATCCTCGACGATGCCTCCGTAATGTCTCGGATACGGGGTCCCGGCAGGCAGCATACCTCCCGAGATGAAATGTCAGGGCGACAGATGGGCGCCTCCGTCCCCCTCAGCAGAGAGTCTCCGACCACCACTACCCTACGTTTCCTATTCGCAGTGGTGGCAGCAGACCTCCCAGCCTTAGGGGTATGAGGCTTCTCCTCCTTTACTATAGGGAGTGATTCCTTCTTTCCTGTATCAAGAAGAGCATAACGGTTACCTATTACCACGGCAGGAGGGTTCGGAGCAGGGGTGGAGCACTGCCTGCTGCCAGAAGTAACCAGCTGCCAGTGTCCGCCCTGAGCTATCTCCTCCTCCACCAGTGGTGTATCAGCACTCCTGTGTACTGGGACAGCTACCTCAGCTATCTCCACATGGACACTGTCAAGGAATTGCTCGTGGATTCGGATGCTCCTCAACCTAGCCACCTCCTCCTGTAGCTCTCCCACCTTCTGCCTGAGAGATTCCACCAGCAGGCACCTCTCACATTGGATGGTCCCCGCAGCCTGGATATCAGTAAGTGGAAATTGCAAGTTACAGTCTCTGCAAAACCACACCAGGATCTGGGTAGAAGCATCCATGCTCAGGTGCTCTGTCTGGCTACAGGCACAGGTGGAGGAGACAGAAGCAGTGCTGGCACAGGTGTTGCGGGTCTTCCTAACCATCGTAAGCCTCCCTCTGTCAAACTCCCGTCTGCAGCCCCCTGTCCCTTGAAATGGTTGTTTAAGCAAGAAGTTTTGAATGTAGTTGGTTTATAGGTATTAAGGGGAATAAAGAGAAAACAGATAGAACCGGCAAGGGACCCTCGCCCCCTTCCAAACTCCCTTGCGAAACTCCCAGTTAGCAGCCCCTGGTCGCAAAAGCTCCCTGGTCGCTTGTGCGCTGCTTTATAAAGCCCTGGCCTGTATGAATGCCCCGTCCACCAGTTAAGGCTCAGCCACTTACCAGAGGCTTCTAGCTTTCAAACCTTCCTTTGAAGCTCACAGCTTCCAACTGCCAGCCACAGCACACGGTCCTTCAAACAACCAAAACAAACAGACTGACAAACACAAGCTCAGCACACAGCAAGTAACCCTCAAACACAAACACACACACACTACAGACAGTCACTTACCCCAAAAGGGTGCTGTATTGCTCCTCCTTCACCTGGAGAACTCCCTTGCGAAACTCCCTGTTAGCAGCCCCTGTTCGCAAAAGCCACAATATTTCAGTGTAGTTCCATATGCAGGGAACTTGTGCACGTGACTAAAGTGAAATAGAATTCCAATAACATCAGAGAGATGTAGGACTGGAAGGGACCTTGATACGTCATTTAGTCCAGTCCCCTGCACTGGGGCAGGACTAAGTATTATAGAGCATCCCTGTTTGTCTGACAACCTCCCTAGGCAATTTGTTCCAGTGCGTAATATGCACCTTTTCCCCCTAAGGTCCAACCTAAACCTCCCTGGCAGCAATTTAAGTCCATTACTCTTTATCCTGTCCTCTGTGGATAAGAATAGTTTATCACCCTCTTTATAACAACCCTTTACATTCTTGAAAACTTACCTTGTCCCCCATCAGTTGTCTCCTTCAGATTAAAACCCCCAGTTTTTGGGTTAAAAAATAAATAGTTAATTACAATTTTGTTGACCATTATCTTGTCTAAGCCCCTAGAGAATATACTTTGTTTTGTTTTTATAAAACACTTAAGCAAACTGTAACCCTGGACAGTGTACAACATTAAATAATATGAAACAGTAGACGAGAGACCTGAGACTTGTTGAAATCAGAGGGGCTATGATTAAGTCCGAATGCAGAGGGCCTTGGGGTGGAAAATGAAAAGGTGCAGCCGAAGCGGAAGATGGCATGATTTAAGAGGGGTTCTGGGGCTGCTTTGCAACGGTCCATAGGGAGCCTATAACCCTCATGCACAAACACCAGGGCTGGGTGAGGTGGTTGGGCCTTCGTTAGAGGAACAGGCCGTTCATATATGTTTTGTTGTTGACAAACTGTAACCTAACTGTGCATATACTACGGGGGCAACCTACTGCCCTTTTGACAAACCCCACATCCCTTGAACTCCATAAAAACATGCTTTCACAAAAAGAAGAACAGGAGTACTTGTGGCACCTTAGAGACTAATGCTTTCACAGTTATTTTTAACTGACATTTTATTTTACAATACGGCCTGTTTTGTTCCCAAAACACTCTCTAACTGTTAATGTTTTTTCTTAGCAAGATTTTGTAATTTGCTGAACAAAGATGATCAACATTTTGCATTAAACATTTATCTGTCGGTTTGATGATTTAATCTAAAACGCTATTTGGGTCCTCGGCCTCTGTCACTTTGTCCACCAATTTTGCCCCTGGAGCTAAATGTTCCTGGGTTAAACAGAGGCACTGCAGCGCGTATCCCAGCGTGATGATATTTAACACACTCTCCATACACAAACTACCACTAATTTCTTTAATTTTACAGTTTACATCATCTAAAGACCAGTACACGCAGGCATGATGTCTCTGACTGGGGGCATCTATGGCACACCCAGGACAATCCCCATTTTGTTTCTCTCTCAGGCAGTGCTTGATTTCGTGCAGAGCCGCTCACACAATTGCATGCATCACTGTTTTACGGTTATGAACCCGCACCGGCTTAATACCGAATTTCTCCCTCAACTTTAGATAGTACAGGCCTATAGAATTAGTGTCCAAAACCTCCTTACTTAGGGAGTTGTTACAACAACAGCCCTAAACTATTGGCTAAGAGTATCATGCGCCCTCCCTCCCTAAGTAAGTAGGAGTTTCTATTTAAACGGGTCTGATGATTAAAGGTGGCTGCACCTCAAAGGCCCTGGCCAACACCGGCAGTCAAGCTTCTCATGAAGAGACGTTATACGGTCGCTGCTATGGGCCCTGAAGAAACAAACACGCCGTTGTGGCAAACAGTGTTTGAGACGGGTCATGAGAGCGGGGAGACAGGGATAGCTAACGATGCCTGTATCCGCAGGAACAATGCGGTGGAGAAACACGAGGCCAGACCGCTGGGCCATGATTTGTTTGAGACTCCAGCCCCCGAGCCTGGCATAAGTGGTGGTAAAGCACATTAGTGTTGCTGGAATGGGTGCAGCGTTCTTTTGCTTACTTCCACGACACTACGGCCGTGTCCTCATCGATAAACTCGCATGCCGACACATCGTAATAAGGTACAAAAACGTACTTGAAGAGCTTGTCGGGGTCTGTCACTATACTGGTGTTAGACAAATCTCAAAGCTGTTTTTAAATTCCTTGTGGGGAAAATTTTGTCAGCGAACAAATTTGACTTTTTGCGGGGTTTACCTTAATCTTGTTTAGACGCAGACACACACCTTCTCTTTCATGGTATTCTTTAACGTACTGTTGTTGTTTTTTTTAACTCGTCGGTACACCAGTGAGGGAACCCCGAGGCCTCTTGTTTCTGTCTCAGGTGTGTTTTAATGTAGTCTGAAAACAGGGCATCTGAAGAGCAGTTAAAATGCCAGACTTCATAAATCTCAGTGATCCTGTACCCTTTGTTTAAAGCCTCCACCAACTCTATTGTGCACCAAGTCGCTGTTAAAGCCCTCTCCTCCTGTGTGTGCAGGGGTCCTTTTGTCTTTTTTCAGCAAAAAGGGCACTCGGGGGAACATTAGTTTACCACCGACCCTGTATGGTAATACGGGGAAATACAGGCCTCTCGGAGGGAACATTTTAACCTTGGCGATGCCAAAGTACTGTCTGATATCCCCCAAACCCTCATACATGATAACAGGGTGCCCCACAGGGTATTGTTTAGTCTCGTTAACAAAAGGGTAAAGGCTAGTAAAATCATAGTAATCAACCTGCTCCCCGGGCTGCGGTTTGTAATAAAGGCAGAGGGCGTTTGTTCTACCACTGTAAAGGGCGTCTCTAGGAACCAAAGTCTGTGGCAGCTTTTTTTCTTGTAAAAAATCCCCCACCCAGTTATCGTTTGCTAGCATAGCCTGCCACTCGTGTTCCCGCACGGTCCTTACCTCAAACCCCTGTCTTTTCAGAAATTCAGCCTTAATCATGGTTCGGTTGTACAGATGCCCGTAGGTCGCATTAAGCAACGGGTTGTACCGTATTTTCCGGCGTATAAGACGACCTTGTAACCCAGGAAAATCTTCTCAAAAGTCGGGGGTCGTCTTATACGCTGGGTGTCGTCTTATAGGGCGGGTGCTGAAACTTCCAGCGGACTGGAGAATCTGCGGTCACCGCATATGGTGGGGGGAGCTCAAAAACGGCCGCGGCCGCATGAAAGCAGCAAGGGCGGAGCAAGCTGCAGGCGTCCGGGACGCCCGGGGTATGGCAAAAAGAGAGAGAGCGGCGCTGTGCCCAGAAAAACACGCCTCTTTCACCCGTCTGGTCCGCCCTTGTATCCTATTACCTCCTTCTCTGCCTCTCAGATCTCGCTCCTGAGGACTGCAGTGAAGCGGCGCAGGCGCGCATGTGCGAGATCTGAGAGGCAGAGAAGGAGGTAATAGGATACAAGGGCGGGCCAGACGGGTGAAAGAGGCGTGTTTGCGCTACCGCTCTGATAGTCTTGGAGACAGGGAGGGCTGGGCAGGCAGGGAGAGCTGACCAATCCGAGCAGGCTTTGTATACAACAACCAGCCAATCGCCAGTAAGGTACATCGCTTGCCGTGATTGGCTGGTTGTTGTATACTGGGTACCACATACAGTACAGCACCAGTATCTTACCTGTTCATACAGTATAGCACCAGTACATACAGTACAGTATACAAATGTTCAACAGTCAAAACCCCATCATGGCTCCACCAGCAAGAAGAAAGAAATATGAAGCCAGTTTCAAACTTAAAGTTGTAAACTTTGCCATGGAACATAATAACTGCACTGCTGCAAGACAATATGGAGTAACAGAAAAGATGGTTCGGGACTGGAAAGCAAATGAAAAAGCATTAGAGTATGCCAAGGGGTAAGTGTGCATTAAGAAGAGGCACCCCACATTGGCCAGAACTCAAAAAACATGTAGCAGACATGGTGAACGAGCATCGCCAAAACGGTTATGTAGTGACACGAAATAAAATACGTTTGTTTGCACTTCAGTGGGCCAAATCTAACCCAGATCACAGCAACAGATTTAAGGCCACTGTATCCTGGTGTACTAGATTCATGGAAAGGCATAATATGGTACTGAGGCAAAAGACGAAAATTGCCCAAAAATTACCTGCAGATCTTGATAGCAAAGTAAATAGTTTCCATCGATACGTAATACAACAGCTCACTAAACATGGCTATGCGTTAAGTAGTATTGGAAATATGGATGAAACTCCAATGAATTTTGATATGGTTGGAAATAAAACTGTCCATCAAAAAGGTGAAAAAACAATTTTAATTAAAACAACAGGACATGAGAAGTCCAGTTTTACAGTAGTACTAGGATGCACAGCTGATGGCGCCAAACTGAGACCAATGATTATTTTTAAAAGAAAAACAATGCCGAAACTCAAGTTCCCTGTTGGTTGTTTTGTACATGTGAATGAAAAAGGCTGGATGGATGAAGAAGGGGTAAAGCTATGGCTTGATAATGTATGGAGCAGGCGACCAGGTGGACTTATTCAAAAATGTAGTCTACTGGTGTGGGATATGTTCAGAGCTCATTTAACTCCCAGCACCAAGCAAAGGCTTGCAAGACTAAACACAGATGCGGCAGTTATTCCTGCAGGATTGACATCGTTGGTACAGCCACTGGATGTGTGCCTAAACAAGCCATTTAAAGATCGCATTCAAGAACAGTGGAATGAATGGATGGTTAGCGGCGAAAAGTCATTCACAAAAGGAGGAAACATGCGTGCTCCACAGTTGGATGTTTTGTGCAAGTTTGTCATAAAAGCCTGGAATGATATTGATGCAGAAACAGTAATCAAGTCTTTCAAGAAGTGTGGCATATCAAATTCATTAGATGGTATGGAGGACGACTACTTGTGGCAAGATGAAGAGGAAGCCGAAGCTGAGACCACACCATCTGATACGGAATTCGATCCATACGATGACTGCCTTACAAATGTATCACAAGATGTCATTGATGTACTTATGATATCAGATGACGAACAGGAGGATTTTGAAGGCTTTCAAAGGGAAACTGTCACGCCAGCAAAACCTGTAAAAATACTGTAGCTTGCAGTTATGATGGGCGTTGCTAACTCGCCAGGGACTTGCCCGGCACTTGCTCTCTCTCTATTGTTTATCTTCCTCCTATCATCATCAGTTCCAGTTTGGTTGACAGCTTAGAAAACAAACAGCAGGGCAGCTCCCATGGGTTTATTGTCTTATCCTTCCTTTCAGCTTTAGAGTGAATTAGGAAAAGTTTAATCCACTTGCACTGTTTTATGTTTACACGTTTGATGACAAACAGCCTTATGTTTATAAGTGACAGTTTTCCTGCTAAGTACCTGCATGTCATAAGCATTTGAATTAAAATTACCATATTGAAATCAAATCTGATGTTTTTTTAATTTTTATTTGGTGTGCGTTGGAAGAGGGGTAGTCTTATACGGCGAGTATATCCCAAACTCTATATTTTAACTGGAAAAGTTGGGGGTCGTCTTATACGCCCAGTCGTCTTATACGCCGGAAAATACGGTAATCATTTTCACAATAGCAGATGGGGCAGCCATGGAAAAAAAAAATAGCCGTTAAATTCAAAGGCCAGAGGTTTTCCTGCTATGACGGTGTAACCATCCAAAAAATAGGAGCCTGATTTAAACTCCCCACCCTGCAAAGCGTGGTGGATGTCAATGTTCTCAGTGAGGGCTATGTACATCAACCATTGAATGGCCGGGGTGGAATATCTCTTCTGCTGCTTGTGGTAATTGTCTAATGGCAGAAGGGCTATGGTTTGTGGTTTAAAAAAAATTAAACCGGTACATGGCCATGCAAATCGAGGCTACTGAAAGGGGTCTATACATTTAATAACCACGTCCTCGTTATCCTGTCCTGGGTTTTTAACAATCTGCTTCTGTCATTTTTATGACTTCGTTTCTGAACCGGTCACAAGCCTCTCGCAAAATTTCAACAGCTTTTTGACAATAGCGCAGTCCTTTCTGGAGATCGAATTCGTTTTGGTGATTGTGTTGGTACTAGTTCAGAAATTCTTTTTTTCTTCGGGCATCATGTATTCTACTCCAAAGTACTCTATCCTGGGCATAGACTCCACAGAGTTCTGATTTTCAACGGTGTTAAAGTGTGGAAAGTATCCCTTGACTTCCTCAAACCCCATAGCTTTGGGTAACTTCCTGAGTTTCATGGGAAGAAAATTTAAAGAATCTATAAATCTGATGTCTAAGTTTACTACCGTGACACACGTAAGTTTTCCACCTTGTGTTACGGGGCTAACAGCCATTTTTTCTTCAACTGCCTAAGCATAAAATTACAATCGTAACCCTTAGCGTTATGAATGATAAAAGTGTATCCCTTAAAGTGCTTGTTTACAAAGGTTTGAACAAATTCACTAATGCATTCTTCCCCCTTAAATTCCCAGCTAGTTTCTTTATCTAAATGCAAGGCATAAACCTAATTTGGCACGTGTACCCCCGTTTCTTGAATACATTCAAAATCCTAAAACACATAATCCTTCTCCTCTTCTGGAGACCAGATATTATGCATATAACACTCGTGACCCTCTATGTTGTCGGTCTTCTGATAGCACTGGGGATATTTTTGCTTTTACACCTGCGATTTTTAACCTCATAGATGCCGCACTTATCGCAGACTTCTGTTTTTACAATCAACTTTACCATCTTTTGCCAGAGCGCGGTGCCTTTCTAAACAGGCCTTGGACCTGCAAAATAGCTTACAGCTGGGGCATCTCTTTATTTCAGCGGCCACTTCAAGGCACTCGGTGCTATTACACGTACGGCAGTGGTTTTTACAGGTGTGCTGGTGTTTGTGGCTGTATGTGGTGTAACGGTAGTTGCACAAATACGGTGCTCCTATAAAGGCTTTAATATTTAGAATGCCGTAATAATGTTTGTCATGTAACAAAACAAAAACCGTTTTGGGGCGGTGTACACCATCCGTTGTAAAAAAGCGCCAATTCCCATTTTCATGATACATGACGGTGATAGCCACGCCTAAGCGCTCTTCAAAAGAGCTCACTTCTGTAAAGCTAATCATTTTTTGGTCTGAAAGCCCCAACGCCTGATGTCTGGCCCCCTCTAGCAGTTGGGCATCTGTAAGTTTTTCATCTGATAAGAGACCCAGCATGCTACCGGCAAAACAAAGATTGTTACCCTGATTATTTAAATCAATTAAATGTTTTTTTTAATGATTCTACTGTACGTGATAGTCTTTAAGGGTCTTATAGGCCCACCATCCCCAGCCCTGTTTCTAATAATTGTAACAACCAGTCTATTTCCCTTTCTTGGTTGGGTGGGGGTTTTTTGTTTGTTTGTTTTTAAATAGCTCTGACTCTTTAAAGTTTTTGGCCAAAAGCCTCCTCAATTTTTTAGATTTTTTTTCCATTTTTTCCCCAGTCCCTCTTTACATTTTTAGGTTTCATGTTTAGTCACACCCTTCCTTCCCCCTTCAACACGCTTTCAACCTTTTCAATCAGTGCACGGGTATCTGTTATTTTTTTGGTCTAAAACCAGCCTTTCTCCTGGAAAATTTTGCTTTTGAAATACCTCAAGAATTAGCTTCAAAAACTTTTTATCTATTAAACGCTTAAGAGATGTACAAACACTAAACAGCTCATTACAAACAACAACTGATGCAGCGAGCCCTACGGGGAGATTATTTGTAGCAAGGGTGCTGCGGGGCCCAGAAGCAGGGGGCTGACTACTTCACCCTGCTCAAACCCACCCCTGGACGCGGTTGCTGCTACAGGGATGTTTGCCTTTACCATTTTTAAAGCTGATTCCTTCTGGGCTGGGAAGGCATAGAGTTGTTGAGAACTAGGGGCTTTAACCCCTTTGCATCGCTTACCAATGTCCCTGGAAGCCGCAAAGGTAAATTTCTTAGCTCTGGAGGTACAGGGTGGGTCAAAATTGGGGGTCTGATCCCCTTTTCCCCCACCCCTGAAAAAACTGTTGCTGTTTCAGAGGTAGATTTTTTTGGCCCTTTTTAAGCCGGCTGGCTTTGTGTAATGAGGGATTTGGTTGTGCAGGGTTGTTCAAAATCGGGGGGTTTGATTCCCTTGTTTCCAACGGTAGCTGATTCAGAGGAAAATTTCTTGGCCCCTTTAAGCGAGCTCCCCTTCAACGTTTCTTCTTGAGGGATAACACCTGATAAGTCTGCCAATACACATAAACAAAATGTTTTTAGCCCATAAGCCTGTATGTTCTTTTTTACTAACAACAACAAACATATCCCCCATATATATATTTTAAAAGCCTTTTACATAACCCTGCTAAAACATTTTTTATAGTAAGTGGCTAAAAACAGGGTTTAAATACAATGGTGAAGGAAGAGATTTACAGGTGCACTTTTCATGCACACCCCCTGCGGGTGGGGCACCTAGCGTTTCCTGGCCCACCTGCTGAGTGGGACTAGGCAATGGTATCTCATGCTGTCAGGCTTCATCTCACAATGACACCGCTCCCAGGCCAGAGACCATGCTCTGGCACTGGTTACTGGTGCCTGGGTGAGCGTCTGTCTCTCCTAATTGAGACGATGTCAGTCTGCTGGGCTCGGGGAGGAAACAGAGCAATAACTGTTGCCCCAGCTCATTGACTATAGACTCACTGCCCCCCTTTGGGGTAACTGGGGCAGCAACCCCCTTCCTGTGGGGAATCTGTGCAGGCTGAGTAGGCCATGGCTGGGCACTGTGCAGTGTGTGGTGGTGCAGGGCCTCTCTGGTAGTTGTGTGGACTGAGGTGGGATAAACCTGGGTCAGGCAATGTTCCCCCTGCCCACCCAGCACACGATCCATAGCTGCTCCTCAGACTCCCCCGTCATTGTCTCCTGCTCTAGCCGTCAGAGAATCCACACAGGAGAGTAACCCCAGCAGTGCACTGAGTGTGGGAAAAGCTTCAGTTGGTGCTCACGCCTGTAATGGCCATCAGAGACGCCACATATGATGTGGTAGAGCCATAGGTGCTGACTTCTGTTTTTGCTGATGGCTGCTTTTGAGGAGGTGTGTTTAGCAGTGGGGGGGTCTGCCAGTTTGGAGGAGAGGGTATTTTCAGCTTATTTATACATTTTCATATTCTAGTGATTGTGTCAATCATTGGTATCTTAACTATTTAATTAAAATAGTGATGGACTACATAATTACATTATCATGAATTACAGTATATTAAAATCATTCCACTCACCACCTACAAGAGGCCTTCACGAATGCCCCTGTTTAAAGACATTATGTCTCATTGTAGCTTTCTGGATGAAACTGTCAACAATCTTATTTACATTTAGTTCCCTGGTATGGTCTTGAAGCACATTGACAGCTACATTATTCAGTTGCATCTCTCCCATTGATGACTGGAAGTCATTTCTAAGTCTTCCAAGGCTGGAGAATGAAGTTCTGCAGTACAGGATGATACAGGCACAGTGAGAAGGATTCTTATAAATTTGCAGTACTCTGGAACCATAGTCCCCAGGATGTTCATCTCCCTTCTATTTTTAAAAATAGCACAACGTCCTCGACACTGGGGACTGTTGGATAAGGAGAGACTGAAGCTACACCATGACATGTTCTTGGACAAAGCTCTACAGAGGAGCCTAAGGCCTGGTCTACAATAGGCGTTTATGTCTAAGTTAGCGCCGTTACATCGAATTAACCCTGCACCCGTCCACACCACGAAGCTATTTAGTTCGACATAGAGGTCTCCTAAATTCGACTTCTGTACTCCTCCCCAACGAGGGGAGTAGTGCTAAATTCGACATGGCCATGTCGAATTAGGCTAGGTGTGGATGGAAATCGACAGTAATAGCTCCGGGAGCTATCCCACAGTGCACCACTCTGTTGATGCTCTGGACAGCAGTCCGAGCTCAGATGCTCTGACCAGCCACACAGGAAAAGCCCCGGGAAAATTTGAATTCCTTTTCCTGTCTGGGCAGTTTGAATCTCATTTCCTGTTTGGACATCGTGGCGAGCTCAGCAGCACTGGCAATGATGCAGAGCTCTCCAGCAGAGATGGCCGTGCAATCTCAGAATAGAAAGAGGGCCCCGGCATGGACTGATTGGGAAGTCTTGGATCTGATCGCTTTGTGGGGCGATGAGTCCGTGCTTTCCGATCTGCGCTCCAAAAGACGGAATGCAAAGATCTACGAGAAAATCTCTAAAGCCATGGCAGAGAGAGGATACAGCTGGGATGCAACGCAGTGCCGCGTGAAAATCAAGGAGCTGAGACAAGGCTACCAGAAGACCAAAGAGGCAAACGGACGCTCCGGATCCCAGCCCCAGACATCCCGTTTCTACGAGGCACTGCATTCCATCCTAGGTGCGGCCGCCACCACTACCCCACCACTGACCGTGGACTCTGAGGATGGGATATTGTCCACGGCCGGTTCCTCGGACATGTTAGCGGACGGGGAAGATGAGAAAGGAGATGAGGAGGACGAGGCAGTCGACAGCGCTTACAACGCTGATTTCCCTGACAGCCAGGATCTCTTCATCACCCTTACAGAGATCCCCTACCAACCGTCCCCAGTCGTTAACCCAGACACAGAATCTGGGGAAGGATCAGCCAGTAAGTGTGTTAAACATCTAAACATTTATTTATAACAGAACAGGAATATTAAGAATAACAACAATGGGTTTCTCATTATTAGTTTGCCCTAGGCGCTTAACGTTTCAGTCCTGGGCAGTGCATGATTGTTCTGCCCAAGCCGCTCTACTGTTTAGTCCCTGCCACTGCAGCTACGGTAAAATGCGGTCTATATGTCCGGGGATAGAGCAGAAATCCTCCTGGGACATCTTGAGGAAGCTCTCCTGGAGGTAATTGGAAAGCCTTTGCATCAGGTTCCTGGGGAGAGCGGCCTTATTGGGTCCTCCGTAGTATGAAACGTTTCCGCGCCAGGAGACAATCAAGTACTCCGGGATCATTGCCCTGCAGAGCAGGGCGGCATACGGCCCTGGTCTTTGCAGGCTTTCCTGAAGCATTCTTTCTTTATCAGTGTCTGAGATCCTCATCAGGGTGATGTCGCTCATGGTGACCTGCTTTGAATTAGGTAGGGGAATGTTAGTGTTGGGACTGCTTGCCCGTTCCTTTACAGAACTGTAACCGCCGGTTTGCAGCCACGCGGTGGAGGCGGGAGAGGGGCAGCATACAGGGATCTTTCCCTGGGACAGCCGCGAGGGGGTGGGACAGGGGCAGAGTTCCTGCTTGCCGGATTGCTGGCAGCAGGGACTGGCATTGCTTTCAGTGTGAAAGGAGGCCAGTGCTACTGTTAGGTAAAAAAGCAAGTCCTCACTCACCTCTCCAGCACCCGAGTTCGTGCGGAGTTGGTATGGGCTCACAATCTGTCAGAGACCAGACACCAATTCGTTGATCAACGGGCTCACACTATCCTTAGCTTGAAAAGCTTCAGAGTAAGTGTGGCAAGTTTATTAGGGGTGAGCATCAATATTTATACACAGAAGTAAACAAAGTGATTAACAGATCATAATGGTCATGTATAATCAATCAAGATTCTACAGGATAAAACAGGTTAAAATGTAAATTCAAAAAGAGATAAGGGGAGATGGCTACTTAAGGGGAGGGGGGGTGTCATGAGTAGTTCGCAGGTCAGAGCTTTGATTAAAAGTTCAGACAGAGACATCAAGTCTGGGTTAAGTTTAAGCTCATCAAAAGTTCACACTCAACATTCCTCCATTTGTAGCTTTGGGATAACTATTTACCAAAAGCTACACCCCATTTTAAGGAGCCAAGGGCCGCTTGGCAATTTCAGCCTGGGCCAACTCGAAGAGAGTAAGGCCCTTGGCTGAAGTAGGAAAAGAATAAATTGACTCACATGAGTCTATGAGGGAGAGGACACACTGAATACAGCAACACAGTATTATAAGGATTACTATGGCCCCAACAATACCCACCAAGAGTTTTTTAACCCACCCAAATCCAGGCAGCCAATTCCATAAGGCTCCTCACCAATCATAAGGTGGCTGGCAAGAGGAGTAGTTCTTAGCCATTTCCCTTAGATGTTTGGTACGTTGAAAAGTGTCAGAGTAGGTGTCATTTACAAAAACACAGCATTCTTCATTTATGAGGGCGCAAGTTCCTCCCTGGGCTGCTAACATTATGTCTAAAGCCATTCGGTTTTGCAAAGCTAACTGGCGCAGCTGGGACATTTCCCCGGCCTGATTCTCAAATAGGGTCGCAGTTTCATTGGTTAAAGATTCTAGTAGTCCCTGTAGACGGATGACACCACCCCTCAAGCTAATGAGACCAGCCCACCGCTGCCACGACAAACCATCACGGATATTAATATCTCTGAAGGTTTCACGGATGTTACGAACATGGGGAAAATGAGGGGGAGTGAGGGAGATGCGAGAAGGCGGTGTTAGCCACGCTAAATAACATGACCCTGCCCAATCAGGGGAGAGAAAGTAATAAGCTTTGGGCCCGCACACCCAGTATGTTCCATACAATGAGTTTCGGGTATTCCATTTCTCAAAGTAGGAGGTAACCCACCACCCGTTGGACCACTGTTCCCCTGGTAACGCAGAGGGGTCGTTGTGCGAACTGCAGAGGCACAATTTGGTAGTGGTGTTTTCAAAGGGCAGTGTAGTACTGCTTGAGCAGTTGTAGAAGGCAATCGTATGTCCCTTAGCAATTAGTTGGACACCCTCGTGATCTGAGCAGGGCTTCTTAAAAGCTGGCTCTGAAGGCCTGCCCACCCATGAAAAAGTTGGATCGGGGTGAGGGATCCACATATGGGATAAGTGGGATGCGCAAGGCTTGAAGCCAAGATTTTTACTAAAGGCGGTGCCATTAAATACATGTTGCATTTACTTGTTCCCACAAAAGTTGACCCCTTTTCTTTAACAAAACACAGTGATCCTGTCTGATTGGTTACCCTGAGATATCTGTTAATTGGCACTCCTGTTTTGTCCCATGTAAGATTGTGTTGGACTGGATCTTTTACTCTAGCTGGTGGCATCCAAGTCATATTAGCAGTGGTCAGGGGAATGGGTGTGAAGGGGAGTCCCTGTTCTACATTTACTGGAAATTGAGTACATACCCAGCAATTACTTCTATTTCCTAAAATACGAGTTTTAACCTCGTGGGAATATCTAATAAAAGCATTATCTTCATAAGCAGAAAATAAACGAAAAAGGCACAATAAAAAACATACAGTTGTCAGAATAAAAGGTCCTCTCATTTTTTCCGAGTCAATTTAAGTCTGATGTCTGAAAGAGGTAAGCTGGTCCACTGGTCGGAGGCAGTGTCCTCAGTGGTGGCAAGAGCTGCTGGTCCGTCACTGTGGTCCACTACGGCTGGCTTGACATGGGAGTGGTGGATCCAGGATTTGCGTCCTTCCAGGAACACTGCAGTCTGGGTTGTTAAAAGAACCTGGTGGGGTCCAGTAAACCTCGGCTGGAGGGTGTCGCCACGAACGAACTTTTTGGCCCAGACGAAGTCCCCTGGTTGGAACGGGTGGATCTGTTCTTCCAGCGGCACGGTCTGGGAAAACTGCAAGGCTTTCCAAAGGGTACGGAGGCGAGCCTGTAGGGAGAGAAACTGGCACGCGGTCATATGATCCCCTCCCAATAGTGAAACATCAGCACGTGGTAGCGCCCCGCCTTTGAAAGGGGGGTGTCCATAGAGCAGTTCAAAGGGGGATAATCCCAATACATGGGTTGGGCGAGTACGAAGGTGAAACAGGACCAAGGGAAGTACCTGAGGCCACTTTAACCCTGTTTCCTGACAGTATTTAGCCAATGTAAACTTAAGCTCCCTATTCATACGCTCAACTTTCCCGCCAGACTGAGGGTGGTAGGGTGTATGAAAGGAGTGTGAAATGCCCAGTCCTTGTTCTAAACGGCCAAGGACATGACCAGTAAAGTGAGGTCCGCGATCTGAGTCAAGCACGAGAGGGATGCCAAAACGGGGTACAATGTCTCTAAGGAGAATCTTCGCCACTGTGGCAGCAGTACAATTAGCAGTAGGAAAAGCTTCGACCCAGGAAGTCAGAGGGCAAACCAAAACAAGGAGGTGCTTTTTCCCAAAAGCCTTTGGCATATCTGCAAAGTCAATTTGAAGATGTTGAAATGGAGCAGCAGGCGGAGGTCTTCCACCCTTAATTTTTTTAAGAGGCGGAGCAGGTCCATTACGCTGACATGTGCTGCATGCTTTCACTATTGACAGGCAGTAGGGTTGAATGCCTGGAGCATACCAAAAGCGAGCGATGGTGTCCACAAGGGCGTGCGTGCCGTAGTGACCCTCCTTATCATGGTGCCAGCGAACTGCCACGGGGTATGTGGAGCGAGGGAGGCAGGCTCGGCCATCCGGCATAAGCCAGGTCCCTTTGACCAGAGTGGCTCCGAGGCTCTCCCATGACTGTAGTTCAGCAGCGGGTACTGGTACGGGGTACGGTGGAGTAAAGGAGGAGGCTGCAATAGCCAACGTGGGCATGGCTAAGGGTAAGACGGCAGCCGTCTTGGCGGAGGCGTCAGCCAGGGCATTCCCACGGGTGACGGGGCTATCATCTTTAGTATGGGCCCGGCAGTGAACTACAGCCAGGACCGAGGGTTCTTGGAGGGCGTCCAAAAGCTTGTGGATGAGGGGGAGGTGCTGAATGGGTTTACCGGCAGCTGTCTGGAAACCTCGAAACTTCCAGAGGTGGATGTGACAATGCACAACTCCAAAAGCATACTTGCTATCAGTAAAAATGGTAACGGTCTTACCAGCAGCCAACTGGCAAGCTCGGGCCAGGGCATAGAGTTCGGCGGCTTGGGCTCCCCAGTTGCCTGGCAGTGAGGCGGCCTCTTGAATGTCCCATTCAGAGGTGACTGCATAACCGGTGAAACGCTTGCCATCAACATAGAAGGAGCTTCCGTCCGAGAAGAGGATGCAATCAGGGTTGTCCAGTGGCACGTCAAACAGGTTGTCCCTTATCTGTAAGATGCTATAAACTACTTCCACACAGTCGTGATGATCCTGGAGGACTGGCAGGTCAGGAAGCAAGGTAGCTGGATTATGGGGCCCACACCTTTCAAAAATTAGGTTAGTGTCTTCTAAGAGTTCGGCCTCTAGCTGTTGCTGACGATGGGCCGAAAAGACTTGGGTTGTGCCCCTATGCAGAAGGGCTGACAAGGCATGAGAGGTCCAAACCGTGGTAAAATGACCCAGGGTCAGGCTCTTTGCCTTTGTGATCAGCAGGGCAGCTGCTGCCAGAGTCCGGGTGCAGGATGGGGTTCCCTGAGCGACAGGGTCGATCTGCTGAGAGTAAAAAGCAAGCGGGAAATGGTGGGGCCCGCTCAGCTGGGTAAGGACGCCACTAGCAATTCCGCCCCTCTCGTGGACAAAAAGGTGAAAGGGTTTGCTGTAATTGGGGGGGCGGAGAGACATGGAGGAGGCCACACTGTCCTTGAGTAACTGAAAGGCTTGGATTGTGTCCGGGGACCACTGCAAAGGGTCAGGAGCAAGGTTAGCAGTGAGTCGGTGGAGCGGCTTGCTTAACTCCCCGCAGGACGGTAACCAGGGGCGACAGAAGCCAATTAATCCTAAGAAACCTCGAAGTTGTTTCTTGGTGTTTGGCAGAGGGCAAACTTTGGATAGTCTTTATGCGGACTGGGTCCATTTGTCTCCCCTCTGGGGTTAACAGGAAGCCCAGATATCGGACCTTCTGTGAGACCCACTGAATCTTGTTAGGGTCTACCTTGTGGCCTCTGGTGTGTAGGTATAATAAAAGTGCCTTACCATCGATGCGGAGGGCAGCTTCTTCGCGATTACCTAATAGGATGTCATCTACGTATAGTACTAACGTGGATCCCTGCGGACTGGTGAAGCCTTCCAAGTCGTGGCGGAGGCATTGGCTGAAAATCGTGGGGCTGTCTCTGTAGCCTTGAGGAAGTCGTTGCCAGACATAACTTTGTCCCTCCCAGGTGAAACCAAAGAGATACTGAGAGTCTGGGTGCACAGGAATGCTGAAAAAAGCTGATTTTAAGTCAATAACAGTGAACCACTCAGCATCCCAGGGGATTTGACTGATGATAGTAGCTGGATCAGGAACTACTGCATGAAGAGGGACCACATACTGATTAACAACCCGTAGATCCTGTACAAAGCGCCAACGAATAGGGTCTCCGTCCTTTTTAGGAGGCTTTTTGACAGGCAGTATAGGGGTGTTACAAGGAGTGCGCTGAGGGCGGACTAGCTTTTGTGCAATGAATCCCTCGATAATGGGGCGGATGCCCTCCCGGGCTTCCAACGACAGGGGGTATTGAGGGACTGACGGGGGGGTTAAGGAGGGCTTCACTTGAATCCTTACTGGCTCTGCTGAAAGGAGCAGGCCAACATCAGTGTCAGAAATTCCCCAGAGGGTTAAAGGCAAGTCTGTGAGGTCAGGGGAGAGAGAGGGGGGGTTTTCCCAATTACCCTGAGTTGGGGCCGAATCTCCTAACACTGTCATCAATAATCCTACCCCTTCAGGAGTGCAGGTTAAAGTAGCCTCAAGCTTACAGAGTAAATCCCGGCCCATCAAAGGGATCGGACAAGCTGGGGAAAAAAGAAAACGGTGAGAAAAACATTTATCAGCATAAATAACATTTAGAGGCAAAGTGAGTCCCAGAGACTGTGGGTTGCCCTCCACCCCAGTTGCAGTTTTAACCTCAGAGGATAGCCAGGGAGAGGGGGCATGATTTAAAAGAGAGAAAGTAGCTCCAGTATCAATGAGGAAGGAGACAGGCAGTCCCTGGACTGAAAGGGTTAGACGAGGCTTTTTGCTGGGAGGGGAGAAAGTGAGGAAGGAGCCGGCTAAAGACATTAAGGAAATAAGACCATCACATTGTTTGTCTTCGCCCCCGGGGTACCGTCATTGAGGAGGCTGAGTTTGCTGCAGCTGCTGCTGTTGCCCTTAGTTGATCCAGGCCTGTGGAGCGGGCTGAGCTGGTGGTGCAGGGGTGTATTCGTCCCTGGTGTAAGTATCTGCGGATGCGACCAGACCCTCTGGGCGTCCCCAGGGGAGGGGTATGCAACCTGCTGCATCTGCTTGATCTTTTGCCTAGTAATTACTCCTCCCGAGGTGTGCCCTTCCATTTCCCCCTTATCCCTCTGCAGAGATTCCGATCTGGAGTCCTGCAGATTCCCCTCTGCGCCCTGGAGAGAGTCCCCCTACGGAGGAATAGGGGCAGGTGCAGTGGGGACCAACTGACGAGTCAAAACACGCCGTGGTTTACACCCTTCATCGAAATAACATGGAGGGGGTTCACTCTCGGGAGAATACCTGACTGCCATAATTTTTAAAGATTTCCACAGCTCTGCTGCTGTGTCCCAACAAAACCAGTAACATAACTGTCCCGGATGGTCTTTTTCGATCTGGCTCCTTACTCCTCTTAAGGCAGCCTGTTCGAAAGAGCCATACGAAGGCCACCTCATCTCCGGGTTGGCCAATACCGCGGTATACCCAGTCCAATTCCTTACACACAGTGTGTACAACTTCCTCCTAGACATTCCTGTCTGTACTGGGAGTTTCCCTTCGTTCCATAACTTATTTACAATCCCCAACGGACTCTCAAGAGGCACGCTAGTCCCTTGACCCATGGTGTCTGACAGGAGCCCTCCAACTGGCGTTTACCCTGCTGTCCAGTACACGACCCCTCAATATTGAATTGGCTGGGAGAAATCTCCCGTGGCGCCTGCCAATTCGTATATGAGTGGTCTGACCACTGGACAGAGGCACCGCACCAGAAGGATATCCCGGACGAGCCCCCAAATTGTTAGGTAAAAAAGCAAGTCCTCACTCACCTCTCCAGCACCCGAGTTCGTGCGGAGTTGGTATGGGCTCACAATCTGTCAGAGACCAGACACCAATTCGTTGATCAACGGGCTCACACTATCCTTAGCTTGAAAAGCTTCAGAGTAAGTGTGGCAAGTTTATTAGGGGTGAGCATCAATATTTATACACAGAAGTAAACAAAGTGATTAACAGATCATAATGGTCATGTATAATCAATCAAGATTCTACAGGATAAAACAGGTTAAAATGTAAATTCAAAAAGAGATAAGGGGAGATGGCTACTTAAGGGGAGGGGGGGTGTCATGAGTAGTTCGCAGGTCAGAGCTTTGATTAAAAGTTCAGACAGAGACATCAAGTCTGGGTTAAGTTTAAGCTCATCAAAAGTTCACACTCAACACTACTATTAAAGTTTTAAGCAGCCACAAGTCTACGGCTTACCATGTCTGCCTGCTACACAAATTCCGGTGTCCTGCCCCGCTTCTCAGATCTGCAGTGCAAGACCCCAGGCACTGAATGCGAAGGCCGAGAATTCGATCTTGTCCTGAGTGCGCATGTGATAGGTGCTGTGCATGGTCTCGTTCACAGAGAGACTATGTTCTTTGTTCACAACTACATTTATCTTTCTGAGGAATTCACTCCCTTTTTCCCATTCCCACAGCCACAGCTGCGACTGTCTCACAGCCTAGCCTGGCATCACACTCCCAGAGGCTAGCGCAGATTAGGCGTAGGAAGAAGAGGACACGGGAGGACATGTTCTCGGAACTTATGGGCTGCTCCCGAGCCCAGGCAGCACAGCAGACCCAGTGGCGGGAGAACTTGTCCCAAATGCACCGATCACACATGGAACGGGAGGAGAGGTGGCGACAGGAAGACCAGCAGGCGACTCAAACGCTGCTTGGACTAATGAGGGAGCAAACGGACACGCTCCGGCGCCTTGTGGATGTTCTGCAGGAACGGAGGCAGGAGGACAGAGCCCCGCTGCAGTCTATCTGTAACCGCCTTCCCCCGTCACTAAGTCCCATACCCCCCTCACCCAAAGTCCAAAGAAGGAGGGGCGGCAGAGTCCGTGCAAACTCTCACTCCACCCCCGTAGACTGCTCTAGTAGTAGAAGGCTCTCATTCCCCAAAATTTGACAAGTCCTTTCCTTCCCGCCTCACACAAGCCCCCGTCCAAGTTTCACCCCCCAGTTTCATGTGTAGTTGCTAATAAAAAATACATTTCTGTTAATTACTGTTTCCATCATGTTCTTTTGGAGGAGAGTCTGTCTGAAAGGGGGGAAGGGGGTTGGTAATTGGACAGGACAGTCACCTTTAGCAGGGTACATAGGCGGGGGCAGGTCCAGCAGCAGGGCACATACACAGTGCAGTCACTAGTTACCAACTCCCCTCTCTGTCCTGCCTTCTGTGCTCCGAGGCAAACAACCCCCTGTGCATGTACAAACATCAAAATAAACCTGTCTCTAGGCAAACTTTTCTTATTTTCCCACCAATAAACAATGGTAACCACCTACTAATCATAAATATTGTCTGAACTCTGTGCATGGCAGGGCTGCATTGTCTCACTAGCTATGGTCTCTACCCATGGTACAAGGGCACAGTTATATTACTCTAAAATGGGGCTACATATGTGTGAGAAGTGTAAGCACTGTTGTGCTCTCCAATCCTGGTACCTATTGTCCAGAAGGTCTTAGACTGACACCAGCAAGGACCAACCTCTGGTGCGGGGCCCTCTGCCAACAGGGTAGGGAGATTGGGGTGGGGCACTATTGGCAGCTTCCAAGTCCAGGCAGAAGATCAGCAGCTCAGAGATCTGTTCTAACGAGGATGGTTTAACCCATTCACTTCACACAGCTGCTCTGAGAGACCCGGGTGTCTCAGCCACCCATCCCTCAGTGACCCAATCAGACCAAACACAGCTCACCTAGGTCCCTTCATCTCCAAGTGCAGTACACACAGTTACTTCTCATGCTCCCCTGGGACTCTCCCATGTGGATTCTCTGACGTCTAAACCAGGAGCATCATGTGGTGGGGGAGGGGCAGGGATGGACTCCTGCCCCTCCCCCCACTTTCATACAGGAGGTTTGCCAGGCAGTTAAGAGCTCCAACTGAGAGCATTAGTGTGGAATGTGAGTTCTGCACAGCGGTGCTTCTCCCAGCTTGTGTCCCCGGAGCAGGGAGTCAGTGTTTTGTTTATGAACCGAGGCAGGGTGATTGAGGTAAGAAAGGGCTGGGAATTAAATTAATGATCTGGAAGTCCTTAGGTGAGCCTGTAAAACAGGAATCCTTCTGCAGGAGGTGGAGCATGTTGGTGAGAGAATGCTCTGAAGTCAGAAGAAGAAATAGAGCCAAGGCCTCTGAGCCAAGGTTACATTTAAAAAGAGGGAGACATGAGGGAAAAGAAGGGGCCAAAGCCCAGGGAAGGGCTAGCACTGGTATAGAAAAGTTCCCCCTGTACCTGTGGTACCTATTTGGCCCTATCGCCATAGTATCTGAACACCTCACAATGTCTAACCTAGTTCCTCTCATAGCCCCTCAGTGAGTTAGATCAGTGCTGTTTTCCTCATTGTACAGGTGGGGCACTGAGGCACAGAGAGATTAGCAGCCAGATTTTCAAAAGCATTTAGGCACCTAGTGGGGTTTTCAAAAGCGCCTAGGAGGTTGGGTGCTTTGTAAATCCCAGTAGATGCCTAACTGCATCTTTGGGTGCCTAAAAACCCTTGAAATTCTGTCACTAAGGCAATGGCCTGAGGTCATAGAGGAGGTCCATGTAGGACATAGAACTCAGGGCTAGCTCCCTATCCATTGGACTAGCCTATCTCTCTTCTGCATGCTCCAAAAAGAGGACTCTGACAGATGGTGGCAAAACCAAGAAGGCAAGTTCTCTGAGACTCCAGCAAGCGATCCCACCATGCAATTGGGAATGATGTCACGGTTGGCAGCCTAAAAAGCAGCAGAAAGGTCAGGAAAGATGAAGAAAGAGAGAAAAGGAGAGTCAGATGAGATGAAATCTCTTAACCCCCAACAGATGGCAGGTTCTGCCGCAGGCTGGGTTGTAGAGAAATGGCTGCTGTGATCTGCGGCGGCAATTCGGCGGAAGGTCCTTCGCTCCAAGTGGGAGTGAGGGACCGTCCGCCAAATTGCCACTGAATAGCTGAACCTGCTGCCCCTCTCTGGAGTGGCCGCCCCAAGCACCTGCTTTCCAAGCTGGTGCCTGGAGCCAGCCCTGCCCGGAGCACCTGTGCCTGTTTATTTTCCTTTCCTGCCTGTAGTGGCCCTGATATACCTCAGAAGTCCCGATTTTTTTCTCAAGTTGAAAATGTAGTCCCCCAACCCAGCAACCACCTCAGTACAACCCCCTGAATGTTTTAATGGTTGGGGGGGAACCTACCTCATTCATAGCTTTCCCAGAGTAATCAGCATAACCCCACTAATCCCACCCACCTCTGCTCATTGCTTTAGGGGAACGAGGGGTGTAAATTTCCAAGCCATGTGTGGCCACAGACAGTGACACCTCTCCACAGTGGTCCCCATCCCTGTGCAACTGCATTCCCAAGATGGCCAGGCAGCCTGTCTGGCTGAGGTGGCCACTGTCATGAGGGGAACATATGGTATAGAAAGGGCTTCTCCCAGTACTCAGGGCCAGTGGTAGCAGCTCACCTTGGCGCCGCTACAGCCATGGTGAGCCACGACTCAAGCTGCCCCGAATCTGCCTGAATCAGGGAAGTGAGCTGTGCGGCCTCTATTCCTGGCCAGCAACTAAGGCTTGCAGCTGGTGCTGGCGCTCAAACACACAGCTGATGGGTGCCCCACAGTTCCACAAGGCACCAGGTGGAGTACGAAGTGGCTATGGACCTAGGGATGCAGTAGGGTCTCTGTGGGGTTTTCTGGGTAGCCACCCAGGGAATTCCTCAGTGTCACTGAGGTGGGGAAGGTGACCTCTCAGAAACTGACCTGCCCTGGCTTATTGCCTAGCACAGGGGTTAGGCAGGCCTTTGATGATCCATTGGGATCTCTTGTGTTTCCTCAGTGGGTTTACGATCTTCCCCTGTCCCTGAGTAGGGGGTGCATGGGCCATCACACAGGGGCTGCTGAGGATGGCCCTGGCTCAGCAGATTCCTAGTCCCAGGGGGCGGTGTGGGGTCTGGCCAGGGCCACATTGATGCAGACGGGATGGGATGTCCTGGGCCTTTCCACCCCATCCTGGCTGGGTGAGGATGTGACGGAGTGTCTGCTTAGACTGATTAATCACTCGGACCTCTACTTCTTCCTCCTTCATGTGGGCACCAATGATACTGCCAAAAATGACCTTGAGCAGGTCACTGCAGATTACACAGTCTGGGAAGAAGGATAAAGGAGTTTAAGGCACAAGTCGTGTTTTCGTCCATCCTCCCTGTTGAAGGAAAAGGCCTAGGTAGGGACTATGAAATTGTGGAAGTAAATGCATGGTTACGAAGGTGGGGTCAGAGAGAGGGCTTTGGATTCTTCGACTATGGGATGATGTTCTAGGAAGAAGGATTGCTAGGAAGAGATGGGATCCATCTAATGAAGAGATTTGCTAACCTAGTGAGGAGGGCTTTAAACTAGGTTCACTGGGGGGCAGGGGGTAACCTAAGCCTTGTGGTATGTGGGGAAGTGGGATACCGGGAGGAAACACAAGGACGAGGGTGCAACAGGGGAGGCCTCCTGATTCATACGGAGGCCGTAGGGAAATTGGCTAGTTACCTTAGGTGCCTGTACACGAACGCAAGAAGCCTCGGAAACAAACAGGGAGAATAAGAAGTCTTGGCACAGTCAAGAAACTAAGATGTAATTGGAACACCAGAGACTTGGTGGGAGAACTCATATGACTGGAGCACTGCTAAGGATTTTAAAGAAGCCTTATTGAGGATGCAGGAACAAACCATCCCAGTGTGCAGAAATAATAGCAAATATGGCAGGCAACCAGCTTGGCTTAAAACAGATATCTTTGGTGAGCTTAAACACAAAAAAGGAAGCTTACAAGAAGTGGAAACTGGGACAGATGACTAGGGAGGAGTATAAAAATATTGCCCGAGCATGCAGGGGTGTAATCAGGAAGGCCAAAGCACAACTGGAGTTGCAGCTAGCAAGGGATGTGAAGGGTAACAAGAAGGGTTTGTACAGGTATGTTAGCAACAAGAAGAAAGTCAGGGAAAGTGTGAGACCTTTACTGAATGGGGGAGGCAACCTAATGACAGGTGATATGGAAAAAGCTGAAGTACTCAATGGTTTCTTTTCTTCAGTCTTCACAGACAAGGTCAGCTCCCAGCCTGCTGCACTGGGCAGCACAGTATGGGGAGGAGGTGAGCAGCCCTCAGTAGTGAAAGAACAGGTTAAGGACCATTTAGAAAACCTGAAAATGCACTAGTCCGTGAGTCTGGATGTAATGAATCCAAGGGTGCTGAGGGAGTTGACTGATGTGATTGCAGAGCCATTGGCCATTATCTTTGAAAGCTCAGAACTATCAGGGGAGGTTCCAGACGATTGGAAAAGGGCAAATCTAGTGCCCATCCTTAAAAAAAAGGCGTGAAAGAAGGAGAATCCGGGTAACTACAGACCGGTCAGCCTCACCTCAGTCCCTGGAAAAATCATGGAGCAGGTCCTCAAGGAATCCATTTTGAAGCATTTAGAGGAGAGGAAGCTGATCTGGAAGAGTCAACATAGATTCACCAAGGGCAAGTCATGCCTAATCAACCTGATTCACTTCTATGATGAGATAACTAGCGCTGTGGATATGTGGAAAATGGTGGATGTGATATATCTAGAGTTTAGCAAAACTATTGTTACCGGCTCCCACAGTATAAATGCCAGCAAGTTAAAAAAGTATGGATTCTATGAATGGACTATAAGGTGGATAGAAAGCCTGCTAGATCGTCAGCCTCAGTGAGTCTTGATCTATGTCTAATTGGCAGCCGGTATCAAGCGGAGTGCCCCTGTGGTCTGTCCTGGGGCCATATTTTTTCATCATCTTTATTAATGAAGTGGATGATGGGATGGATAGCACACTGAGCAAGTTCAGAGATGACACTAAGGTGGGGGGAGAGGTAGATATGCTGGAAGATAGGGATAGGGTCCAGAGTGACCTAGAGAAATTGGAGGATTGGGCCAAAAGAAATCTGATGAGGTTCAAAAAGTACAAGTGTAGACTCCTGCACTTATGAGGGAAGAACCCCATGCACCGCTATAGCTGGGAACTGACTTGCTAAGTAGAAGTTCTACAGAAAAGAACCTGGGGATTGCAGTGGACGAGAAGCTGGATATGAGTGAACAGTGTGCCCTTCTTGCCCAGAAGGCTGATGGCTGATTGGGCTGCATTAGTAGGAGTATTGCCAGCAAATGGAGGGAAGTGATTATTCTCCTCTATTTGGCACTGATGAGACCACATCTGGAGTACTGTGAACAGTTTTGGGCTCCCCAATACGAAAAAGATGTGGACAAATTGGGAAGAGTCCGGTGGAAGGCAACGAAAATGAAAAGGGGGCTGGGGAACATGAGCTTATTTAAGAAGAGAGGCTGAGGGAACTGGGCTTATTTAGTCTGCAGAAGAGAAGAGTGAGGGGGAATTTGATAGCAGCCTTCAACTACCTGAAGGGGGTTTCCAAAGCAGATGGAACTTGGCTGTCCACAGTGGGGGCAGATGACAGAACAAGGAGCAATGGTCTCAAGTTGCAGTGGTGGGGGGGGGGGTCTAGGCTCGATATTAGGAAACAGTATTTCATTAGGAGGGTGGTGAAGCAATGGAATGGGTTACCTAGGGAGGTGGTGGAACCTCCCTCCTTAGAGGTTTTTAAAGTCAGGCTTGACAAAGCCCTGGCTGGGATGATTTAGTTGGAGATTGGTCCTGCTTTCAGCAGGGGGTTGGACTAGATAACGTCCTGAGGTCTCTTCCAACCCTCATATTCTATGATTCTAT
>NW_027053588.1:0-25975 GCF_011386835.1 Chrysemys picta bellii
GGTATTTGGGAGGTAATGGAAAGATTACTTGGCTGGTGTTCGAGGGCATACCTAGAGCCTCACGCTGAAGATGGAGGGCAGTGTTACTCCCTGTCAAGCTGCCCAGGCAGCTGACACAGGCCAGAGACACTGCACCATCCCCATGACCAACTTTACAGAAAATGGTAACCTGTGCAAACTTGTACTTTGCTCCTGGGCTACCTTCCCCCATTCCCTGCATGCCCCTCTGCCTCCTCCAAGTGCTTAATTTACATAGACAAAGGTCACATAGCTCTACCCTGGCACAAATTAAGCACTGTATGGGCAGCCAGAGAGCACTGGCTGTCAGGTAGGCACCCAGCTCTTAAGGCAGGGGCAGGCAAACTTTTTGGCCTGACAGCCACATGGTGTTTTGGAAATTGTATGGAGGGTCAGTTAGGGGAGGGGTGTGTGGCCCCCTGATAGTCTACCCCCAGAACTCCTGTCCCATCCAACCCCCCCATTCCCTGACAGCCCCCCAGGACCCCTGCCCCATCCACCCCCCCGACTCCATGTCCCCTGACCACCCCCAGAAACCCCCCCCAACTGCCCCCCAATGCCCCATCCAACCCCCCTCCTTCCTGACTGCCCCCCAGACCCCTGCCCCATCCAATCACCCCTTTTCCCTGTCCCCTGACTGCCCCCTGCTGCTCCATCCAACCCCCCCTCGTTCCTGATTGCCCCCCAGACCCCTGCCCCCATTCAACCCCCGTTCCCCATCCTCTGACCACCCCAACCCCTATCCACACCCCCTCCCCACCACCCTGAACTCCCCTGCCTTCTATCCAACCCCCCTGACCCCTTACCATGCTGCCTGGAGCACCAGTGGCTGGCCACCCAGAGCATTGCATCAGCAGCAGGGCAAGCTGAGGCCGTGGGGGAGGGGGGACAGCAGGGGAGGGGCCGGGGCTAGCCTCCCAGGCCTGGAGCTCAGCGGCCAGGCAGGAGGGTCCCATGGCCTGGATGTGGCCCACAGGCCATAGTTTGCCCACCTCTGTCTTAAGGCAACACCCCCACCCCCCAGCATAGCATAGCATAGCACATTGCCACCCTTACACATCCACTGCTTCTGCAGCTTGTGGTGCCTGGCACCCATCATGCAGCTCAAGGCCAACTTCATGCTGTCACACAGGGGGTTGCAACTTGCCAAAGCCCACAGCCCTCTTGCCACCTGTGGCTCACCAGAGGCAACATTTCATTTTGGGGGGGGAAGGCAATTTTAATTATGATTCCTGGGGCTATTTGAGCAACTGAAAACTCCAGGTTTCTTGCACATAATAACTTAAATACAGTATTCCTGTCAGCTAAATCCTAATTCTTATATTGAAAAATAAATAAAAAAATATAAACGGAAAATGTGGCTTTAATTGGAGTTTGTATATATGTAAGTTTAGAACAATCAGGAGATAATACAGCAAGACATTCCCACTCCCAAGCCTCAGGGTGTCAGTTCTGGAGCTTTAACACAGATATCAGAAACACAAGTTTGATATTTTGTACACTATCTTTAGTACAGCTATACCTCTACATCAATATAACGCTGTCCTCAGGAGCCAAAAAAAATCTTACCACGTTATAGCTGAAACCATGTTATATTGAACTTGCTTTGATCCAGCAGACTGCGCAGCCCCGCCCCTCCCCCCCACGCACTGCTTTACCACAGTATATCCAAATTCATGTTATATCAGGTTGCGTTATATCGAGGTAGCAGTGTATATACAAATTGAGAAAATAAGCAGATTTTAAGCAGAGTTTCTTTAACACACACTCTGTATTATTGCCATTATCTAGTCAAAATTAAGTAAATGCTTCATAGCGCAATGAAAAACCATTCACTAAAAAAAATACATGATTAATGTCTTGTTTTCTCTTTTATTAAGAATGGAAATTTATTTATCGACATATTTTTGCATTTATGTTTACCAATCAAAATCATGTACATGACTCACTAACATTTGATTCAATCATGGCTATTAGTATCATACATGAAACCACATTTATATATACACTCATACAAGTGTATTTGTAGTGATATCTGTAAAATACCTTAACAATTTGAAAATAAGCAGCCTTCAGCTGCAGTGTCTAAAGTTGTGAGTAGAAGCAGAATTTATGTTCTAGCAGGATACTATTATTTGATTGTCTGACTTTTATCATCATATTGTGCTTTATCATTGTTATTTTAAATAATGAATGACAATTATGCCAGGTTAGGCATTTTAGACCTCATTTCTATCTTAACTTTAATTCTTTGAGTAGTAAAATTAAGAAATGCACAGACCACAGAAAAATGTAAACTAACAGCACTGTAATCCTTAAACTTTGAAATGCACCATAAACATATAGTCTCTGCAATTTTATTCTTTCAAAGGAAGTCATAACAACAACAGTACAAGTGTGTATGTGAGAGAGAGAGGCTGTGCGTGTTCGGGGAGCGAGAGACAGCACACGCTCACTTTAAGCAGAGACCTCACTAATCAGAAGGCTTGTTCAGTCCATCAGCAGCACTCAGCATCTCCCACTCATGACCCAGAGGCAACATCACAGACTCGTGTCCCCCCCGCCCCAGCTCAGCAAAGACCAGGTACAAAGGCAGTAGGATTGTGACACCCCAACATCAGCCCCTGCCCTCTGCACAGCAGACAAGAGGTTCTCAGGACCAGCTTGGCCAGGGGCTGCTCCAAGTGTAGGGAGGGGGCAAGAGCAGGGGCACTGGAACAGAAGACACCAGGGATCCATGCGCCATCACTTTTAATATTACTTTCTACACGCCATAAGGGCGAGAAACACCCTTGTTTCATAACAGGACAGTATTCAGGACACATCTCGTGTTCCCATGAGGAATACTACTGATGATAACACCTCTTGTTTATGTAGGGTCAGTATTCATTACACACCTCTTGTTTCTGGAGTGGACAGTATTCAGGACACACCTCTTGTTCCCGGATGGGACACTATTTAGCACACACCCCTTATTCCCAGGAGGAGTGCTATTGATGACACACCTCTTGTTTCTGGGGGAGACAGTATTCATGTCACACCTCTTGTTTCCAGTGGGGACATAATTTGTGACTCACCTCTTGTTTCCACGACAAGTACTATTGATAAGACTCCCTTTATTTCTGGAGGGGACAGAATTTGTGACACACCTCTCCTTTTCACAGGGGACAAGTATTGAGAACTCACGTCTTGTTCCCAGGAGCAGTACTATTGATGACACAGCTCTTGTTTCCAGAGGAAACAGTATTCAGCGCACACCGCTTGTGCCCCGGAGGACTACTATTGATGCCGCACATCTTATTTCGGGAGGGGGACAGTATTCATGTAACACCTGCTGTTTCCAGAGGGGACAGTATGCAGGACACACCTCTTGTTTCGGGTGGGCGGAAATCACAATCCAAGTCACACCCTTGGTTTCCAGGAGGACTACAATTCATGACACACTCCTTATTTCTGCAGGGGACAGTATTCAGGGACACCTCTTGTTTCCAGACGGGACAGTCTTCCTGACACACCTCTTGTTTCCGTAGGGCAGGGTACTCATAACACATCTCGTGTTTCCAGAAGGGACACACACCCCTTGTTCCCAGAGGTAATACTATTGCTGATACAGCTCATGTTCCCAGGACACACCCCTTGTTTCCAGAGGGGACAGTATTTAGCGCACACCCCTTGTTCCCACGAGGAGTACTATTGATGACACACCTCTTGTTTCTGGGGGACAGTATTCAAGGGATCCTCCCTTGTTTCCAGAGGGCAGGGTATTCATAAAGCATCTCATGTTCCCAGAAGGGACAGTGTTCAGGACACACCCCTTGTTTCCAGAGGGGACAGTATTCAGGACACATCCCTTCTTCCCAGACCGGACAGTATTCAACGCACTCCCCTTGTTCCCAGGAGTACTAACTATTCATAACACACCTACAGTTTCCAGGCAGACTACTATTGATGACACGCCCCTTCTTTCTGGAGGGAACACTGTTCGAAACACACCTCTTGTTTCGGGGGACAGTATTCAGAACACCTCTTGTTTCTGGCGGACCACAATTCATGACACACCCTTGGTTTACAGGACTACAATTAATGACACACCCCTTGTTTCTGCAGGGGACAGTATTCAAGGACACCTCTTGTTTCCAGAGGAGACAGTATACATGACACACCCCTTGTTTGCGGAGGGGAGGATACTCGTAACACATCTCATGTTCCCAGAAGGGACACTATTCAGCACACAACCCTTGTTCCCAGGGGTAGTGCGATGGCAACTCTTGTTCCCAGAGGGGACTGTACTCAGAACACAGCTCTCCTCTACAGAGGGGACTGTATTCAGAACACAGCTCTAGGTCCCAGTGGGGACACACCCCTTGTTTTGGGGGAGAAGGAGGACAGTATTCATGCCACAGCTCTTAGATCCAGAGGGGACAGTATTCGTATGACACCTCATTTCCATTGGCCTGCTAAACCCAGGGTTGTGAGTTCAATCCTTGAGGGGGCCACTGAAGGCAGGGGGCTGGACTCGATGACCTTTCAAGATCCCTTCCAGTTCTAGGAGATGGGATATCTCCATTCATTTATTTATTAATTTCTGGATAGGACAGTATTTGTGGCACACATCTTTTTGGAGGGCACAGTATTTGTGATACACCCCTTGTTCCCAGAGGGGACAGTTTTCGTGTCACACCTCTTGCTTCCAGGTGAAGTATTATTGATGACACACCCCTTGTTTCTGGAGGGGACAGTATTCCTGACTCACCCCCTTCTTTCCAGGTGAAATGCTATTGACAACATATCCCTGGGGTCCCCAAGCATGGTGTCAACCCTGCATGGGACATGTTTTCACTGAGGGAATGTGACTAGGGTTACCATATTTAAAAAATAAAAAAAGAGGACACTCCACAGGCCCTGGCCCCGCCCCTTTCCCAACCCCAGCCCCCGCCCCAACTCCGCCCCTTCCCCAAAGTCCCCGCCCTAACTCCCCCTCCTCCCTCCCAGCCACGCGAAAAGGACTGCCCGAGCGCTACCGGCTTGACAGTTTGCCAGGCAGCCTCCAGACCCTGTGCCCCTGGCCGGCGCTTACCCAGCGCAACTGGAGCCCAGGAGGGGAAGCGCCCAGCCGGGGGCACAGGGCCGGTAGCGCTCAGGCTTCAGGCAGCCCCTATGCCTCCGGACCCTGCGGCCCCGGCCAGGCACTTCCCCTCCCGGGCTCCAGCTGCTCTGCTCCTCCCCTGACTCTTCGGCTCTGTTTAAGAGCCAAGCTGCCAGAGCCAGCGCTACCGGCTTCGGGCAGCCTCCATGCCTCCGGACCCTGCACCGCTGGAGCAGAGCAGCTGGAGCCCAGGAAGGGAAGTGCCCAGCCAGCGGCTTGGGGTCCGGAGGCAAGGGGGCTGCCCGAAGCCAGTAGCGCTGGCTCGGGCAGCTTGGCTCTTAAACAGAGCCGAAGTCTGAGTCAGGGGAGGAGCAGAGCAGCCGCGGGAGAGGAAGTGCCCGAACGGTATTTTTCCCGGACATGTTCAGCTTTTTGGCAATTCCCCCCAGACAGGGGTTTGATTGCCGAAAAGCCGGACATGTCCGGGAAAAAACGGACGTATGGTAACCCTAAATGTGACCAAGAAGACATTGAACACATCTTGTTGCAGGAAGAATTATATTGGTGAAAAACAAATCACACCATCCGCAAAGCAGACTGCTACAGCGGGGAATTAAACTACTTCCTGTTTCTGAAGACTAACAAAACACACCATATTTTTTATTATACATAAAATGTTACTGACTAACTGTAGATCATTATTGGTTTCTGGGAGGACAGCAGGATACCATTTGAGTGTTGCTATTGTTGGCGTCACTAGGCATAGCTACCAGGTAACTCCGGGGGGGGGGTGGAAGGCCATAAGTGTCAATGAAACCCCCCTGCTTTGGATCTAAGTAAGCCACAGTAACTCCATCTTGTGAACTTTAACCAGCCTCAATGCTAACCAGCCTAAAAGCAGATTATGTAATGGTCAGCTTTTTTAGCAGACAGCTGCAGTTTTGCTCACACTAGCAGAAGCAGTAGTGATAAGAAGTGGGAGGGAGAAGTCTACTACGTAGAGCTTACAAGGCCAAAGATAAACATGCGGACGAGAACTTTTCTCACACGCCACAATGTAATGCCTGCTGTAACTGCTGTCGGGGAGGGAGGGGTGAAGGGGAAAACAGAACAAAGGCTTACACACAAACAGCTTGGAATATAAAATGGGAAACTTGCTTGTATTTGCTGCGCTTGATTTGAGACATGCTGGTCTCCTAGTGCCTATTCAGAGCTCTTGAATAAATTTGGTTTGCTTCTCCACCCTGGTGTGACTATTGGTGTGGCGCACACCGGGCAACGAACCCTGTTGCCCCCTTGGGGCCCTCTGGGCTGGCAACACTATTAACATTTACTTCTGTGATGGCTGGGGCTGCACCCCAATGCACAAAGTTTCTAATAGCTGCAGCCCTCACACACATTTGAACCCTGCTCTCTAATTGATTGCCTCCCACACATGCCCCTCCTGGAATGGGGCAACCTCTCAGATCTACTGTAGCACTAGCTCTCTCACTTTCCCTAACCCAAACTCATTCCAAAGGGGCAGGAGGAGGGACAGCTGTGAGCAGTCCTCTTTCCCCAACCCCCAAAGCCTTTGAAGGAGCAGTTACAGAAATCTCCCCCCCCCCCCCCCAGGGTGAGCTTGTCTGAAACACTCATGTCCCCAAAAAACTGTCTCCTTGGACTAGAAAATGTTCCTCATTCCATCACTAGTGTTCCCCACCCCCCAGTGAAAATTGTTTTTCTTCCATTTAAACAGGAAGTAGTCCTCCTCCCATAACCACATTTATCCCCAGCCTTTAAGTGCCCTAGAGTCCATCAACAGTAACCTGTCTGAACATAAAATGCCCCAAGTCCCATCAAGGGTGTATCCCATGAAAAACAAGCAACACCCCAAATCCACTGTATACTGTCCCCACAGAAACAAGAAATATCCCACATACCAGTCAGTGACCCCCAGTGACATTCCCCAGGGTAGAACCTGAACCACTCAACTCCTGTGTTCCTTTAACTCTGCTTTGCTAGTGAAAAGCAGCATCTCCGTACTCTGCTCAAACACATACATAAACATGTACAGTCACTCCCAGCAAAGTTACACAAATGAGCTCTCAGCTGCTCATGAACGATGTACAGGGTGACATACACACATTTTCAGTCCTGGCTTTCCACACCAGAAATGTCCACCTTTACATTTCCAGCACACTACTGCACAGAATAAGCTCATTATTAGTCCATCACATCATCAAAGGAAATGATTATGTCCAAGCCTTTGTTAACCTAAGTACAGATTCCCCAAATACATCAGCCACAACACACTGCTTCAACACAACACAATGCAATAAGCTGATTAACTAGGAAAATATGACTTACGAGGATAAAATCACAAACCAATTCTGATTTTTATGGCATTATACATTTTATTTCTTTTGTAACCAATTCCTAAACATCACCAAGCTAAATACCATTTCAAAGCCAAAAGATTTCTCACCCAACAGCTTACAGCAATTCATACTAACTGGAAAGACTTCCAGCCACAATCGCCCTCCCCTCAGTTCAATGATGCTCCTATTGTCCTTCAAGCAATCTTGTTGCCACGAGTACAGATGGAGGAGGAGAGCTAATGATGAGGTGACTGTCTCTTAGTTTTAGATCCTCCTCCTCTCTTTGAGAAATACCCCCCACTGGGGTGCAGACAATCCATCAGTGGCATACCTGAAATGGGAAGGATCTGTTAGGTGAACTGTACATTTCTTATTCACACCTTCTGTGCACATAAAGTTTGACACATTTTTGGGGATCACATGCACATCCTTTGTTTACAGTCGCCCCGATGGCAAATGGTTGCTTCGGTACTTAATAGTTTTCCAACACCTGTGGTCAGTCCTTTGTTGACATTGAGCAGCTACTCTGTGGACATACTCGGTGAACTACAATATATTTCAGTAACAAACATTTAGTAAAATCTCACATCTTTACACATATTGTCCCAAGGACAATGATCAACATTTTTCAAATGACACCTCGCAAACCACACTTTGTATATAACACATCCATATAACAGTGGTGAATATGAGGGTACAGGGTGTTACATGGGATACTGTATTCCCCCCCAAAACAACTACATTTCTACAAGTGATTTGAACAGGAGGTTGGACTAGATGACCTCCTGAGGTCTCTTCCAACCCCACTCTTCTATGATTCTAAGTCAATAGCGGCCTTCAAAACAGAAAATGGCCTACATACCTTCAATAGTGTTCTCCCTAAAACATGAAAAACTCTGCCTTCCATCACTGCCTTGGTTCCAGGGGTGGGCAGCCATGGTAAATCCCTCATCCCATTACTAGTTTCACTCTCACAAAACCAGCAACACCCCACATCTGTTCAATAGCATCCCCCGCTTTAAAATCACGATGGCTACCATATTGGGTTACTACCATTTCCCCCAAAGAAACAAAGGTCCCCATGCCTTGTCAATTCAGTTCACCTAAAACAGGCAGTGTCCCATAGCCTCATTCCCATTTTTGAAAGACACACTGAGCCTGTGCTGTCACAGAATCAAACCCCCATCCTCTACTTAATATGAGTCAACTTTGCATATAGGAGCTAGAACCAAACCAGGGTAACTGAGACAAGAGGAGTTATGTGAATTTTGGTGACATAAACAAGCCCATACACTTGAAAACTCTAACATTCAATCAAAATTTTGTGAAATAATTACTTGAAAAAACAAAAGAAAGAAAATGCATCCAAACCAAAAAGCGCAGAAATTGAAACAGTTGTTAAGTTTGTGTTGTGTAGCCACTCAAAGTCCCCTTTTCAAATTGATATCCCCTTTACAATATCGATTGCGGTTTTTTATGCTCTCAACCACTTTTTTCTTGGTGTGGAAAAAAATTAGTTCTTTCATTTACTTGTGAATCATGGCATGCTTAGACTACAATTGTAAAGCAAATTGTCATTCCTTTTGTTTTAAAAAATTGAAGGGTTAACAATTTTAAATTATGTCATATGTTAAATGCTTGTTTGTTTTTCTTTTGTTTATTTTACGGTGTGTAGTTTTTATAACTGGTAAAACTTAGTAACCCTAAAGTGTTTTAAAACATGATTAAGGTTTACTGAAAAAGCATTAAAAACCCAAACTTACTTTTGTAAAAATGTGGTGAAGCAACTTAACATCATGGCTTTCAACTTAGCTTAAATCAGAGCTGCTATCACACTAATATTTTGTTAGCTACCTATAATTTGTCACATGACCTACAAGATAGTTACAGCACCACACTTCTTCTATGTGTTGGTTTCATAATGATATTTTTCTTTCATGCACTGTTATTTTACTATTGGGTTATTATTATTTTTTTCACTTTTCTCCTGTTAACTGCTTTTGGGTGTAGGAAATAGCTGATGTTTTTGAGACCACTTTTTATAGTTACTAACCGACTGCTGATGGTTAAAAAAAAGTAATAATCAAAAATTCCACAAGGACAAATTATGATGCCAAATAAGCAAGTTTAACCACTGGTGCATAACATTTTCATAGTCTGTATGAATATGCAGCTTTAAATATGTAAGCAGCAAAAGAAATTATAATCTTTACCCATTTTCAGTTTAGAGCCAAAAATGTCTAATAAAAGCTGGTGTGTTGCTAAACATCTTACAACTTAATATCCATTTTAGTTGCTTTTTAGTTACACATAAATTATGTTTCCACTTTGATAGCTTAATTACCTCAAATCTACAATGTTTCTTGGAGGTTTCTACTATTTAGTCAAATCAAATTTGGAAAGTCAAAGTTTAAAGAAAGGAGCTTTGCATGCCTTAAATTATAATGAAGTACCCTGACTGAAGAACTGTATAACAAATTGTGACTCAAAGCCATAATGATTAGATTATATTTTCTTTTCTACAAAAATCAGAATTTGTTTAGTACATGTTTATTACATATATTATGTTTTTGCTCATATAGCTCTCCAGAGATGGTTGACACAATTTTCAAGGCTGAATCTGTATCTGTACAGGCCAGGCATTTTACAAAGTGAAGAAGGGGCAGATTTGTTTGTATTGGTCAAGTATACTTTCAATCCCCTCATCAAGAATAAGCAAACCTCAAAGACACAAAAATAGACCCTAAGTAAAAAGAACAAAAACTGATATAAGATAGATACAGCCAGTGGAAATGAGAGCAGGGAACACACATGCTTGGAACCAAACAAATCAAAGTGAAAATGAATTTCCCTTGCATAAATCACAAGTCAAATGTACATTGTTAATTAGGGGTTTACAATTGAATTGACATAGCTAAAGACGCAGATAAAACACCTTGATAAATGGACTCTGCACAGAGTTATGAAACAGGAGACAAAAGACAAATCATTAGCTATTTCCCCCATGCTGCTTCTCCTCTTTTTGTCAAACACAGCAGACACCAGACAATAGAGAAGAGTCTCCTTGTGCCCAAGAAAGGTAAGAATCCTTTCTTTAAATTAAATTACATACAGATGTCAAAGCATGTGAATAAAGTGATGATATCACTGTCTTACCCATTATTATGTACATTTTAAGCTTAAAAGAAATTATTAACTGCAGCAGATCTCATTTCTCACCCAACAGTGGGCATACCAGGACAAGCTACATTATCCAAGCTTTCTATATTTTCACTGTGCTACATTTGCTACACAGGTAAAGTGTGTGAATGAGATGTGTGCAAGATTCTATCTTCTGTGGCTTCAGCTAAAACCATACTGTTGCTTTAAAGGGAAAAAGAACGGTTACTTACCTTCTGTAACTGTTGTTCTTCGAGATGTGTTGTTCACGTCCATTACACATTAGGTGTACGCGCGCCGCGTGCACGGACGTCGGAAACTTTTTCCCTTAGCGGCTCCCGTCGGGCCGGCAGGGCCCCCTCCCTCCCGCCAGAGCGGCGCCCCGCTCTAGGGTATATATATATCCCTGCTGACCCGACCCCTCCGGTTCCTTCTTGCCGGAGACTCCGACAGAGGGGAAGGAGGGTGGGAAGTGTAATGGACGTGAACAACACATCTCGAAGAACAACAGTTACAGAAGGTAAGTAACCGTTCTTTCTTCTTCGAGTGATTGTTCACATCCATTACACATTAGGTGATTCCCAAGCTTACCATTGGAGGTGGGTAGGAGTCAAGGTACAACTGACTGTAGCACAGCCCGTCCGACCACAGCGTCCTCTCTGGTCTGATGGTGGATCGCGTAGTGGGCTGTGAACGTATGTACGGACGACCAGGTGGCCGCTTTACAGATTTCCTGGATAGGGACCTGCGCCAAGAAGGCCGTCGAGGACGCTTGGGCCCTAGTCGAGTGGGCCCGGATCTCTGGGGCCGGAACATTGGCGAGCTCATAACATGTGCGTATACAATGCACAATCCACGCCGATAAGCGCTGTGTCAAGATAGGCAGGCGTCTCATACATTCCGCAATGGCAATAAACAGCTGAGGTGTTCTGCGGAACAACCTGGTCCGCTCCAGGTAAAACGCCAATGCCCTTCGAACATCGAGGGTATGTAGGCTGCGGTGATGAGGGTCCGTATGGGGTTTAGGGAAGAACACTGGTAGACAAATGTCCTGTCCCATGTGAAACTGCGATACCACTTTCGGGAGGAATTTGGGGTGCGGCCTCAGTTGCATCTTATCCTTATGAAAAACTGTACAAGGGGGTTCTGAAGTGAGGGCCCTCAATTCCGATACCCTCCTGGCCGATGTGATGGCCACGAGAAACGCCACCTTCCACGAGAGGTGCATGAGGGAGCAAGTGGCTAGGGGTTCAAAGGGGGGCCCCATGAGCTTAGTTAGGACTAGGTTCAGACTCCACGCAGGGACCGGTGGGCGCGAGTAGGGAAACACCCTCTCCAGCCCCTTGAGGAATCAGGCTACCGTGGGGTTGGAGAACACTGACACTCCCAACTCTCCCGGATGGAATGCCGAAATGGCAGCTAAATGCACTTTAATCGAGGTGGGGGCAAGCCCCTGATGCTTGAGGTGTAGTAAGTAGTCCAGGATCGACGGAACTGAGGCCTGTAGAGGCTGTATGTGCTGAGGCTCGCACCAGTGGGAGAACCTCTTCCATTTGGCCAGGTAGGTCGCTCTTGTGGAGGGCTTCCTACTACTAAGGAGAATTTGTTGAACCTGGTGAGAGCACCTGTGTTCCGCATCGTTCAGCCAGAGAGATACCACGCCGTGAGATGTAGCGATGACAGGTTCGGGTGGAGCAGGCGACCCCTGTCCTGTGTGACTAGGTCGCGATGGAGTGGGAGGGTGATCGGGTCGGCTATGGACAATTCCAGCAGGGTCGTGAACCAATGCTGGCGTGGCCAGGCCGGGGCGATGAGTATAATTGTCGCCCTGTCCCTGCAGGTCTTGAGGAGGACCTTGTGGATGAGCGGGAATGGAGGGAAGGCATACCTCAGGCTCCCTCCCCACGGAATCGTGAAGGCATCTGCCAATGATCCTGGGCTGAGGTTCTGAAATGAACAAAACTGTTGTCCTTGGTGGCGAAAAGATCCACCCGGGGAAAGCCCCACCTCCGGAAGATTGAATGCAGGACATCCCGCCTCAACGCCCATTCGTGCATTTGGTAGGATTGGCTGAGGCGGTCCGCTAACCCGTTTTGGATCCCCAGGAGATACGTTGCAATGAGATGGATCGCATGGGCTATACAGAACTCCCATAATTGGAGTGCCTCGCGACAGAGGGGAGAGGACCGGGACCCGCCCTGCTTGTTTATATAGAACATGGCGGTAGTGTTGTCCGTCAGGACTGCCACGCTGTGACCTTCTATGGTGGTGTGGAAGGTCTGACAGGCGAGGCGAACCGCTCTTAGCTCCTTTAGATTGATGTGAAGCAACCTGTCTTCCCTGGACCACAAGCCTTGGGTCCGCAGTTCCCCCAGGTGTGCCCCCCAACCCAGGTCCGATGCATCCGTTACTAACGTCAGAGTGGGCTGTGGGGCAGTGAAGGGGATCCCTTCGCAGATCTGCTGTTGATCGAGCCACCAGCGGAGCGAGCCGAACACCCGATCCGGGATCGTCACCACCAGATCCAAGGGGTCTCTGTTGGGGCGGTACGTTTGGGTAAACCACAACTGCAAGGGCCGAAGCCTTAGGCGGGCATGCCTGACTACATGTGTGCAGGCTGCCATGTGCCCCAGGAGCTGCATGCAGCTTGCCGTTGTCATGGGGAACTTCTGGACTGAGCTTACGGCCCTCTGAATTGTCAGGAACCGCGACTCCGGGAGGCTTGCCCGCGCGGTCACCGAGTCCAGGACTGCACCTATGAAGTCCAGTCTCTGTGTGGGGGCTAACGTGGACTTGGGTACGTTGACCAGGAGGCCGAGCCTGCCGAACATCTGTAGAGCCAGCGTCACATGAGAGCGGACCTCGGCCTCCGACCTGCCCGCGAGGAGCCAGTCGTCCAAGTACGGGAACACGCGCATCCTTCTTTTCCGAAGGAAGGCTGCTACCACGGACATGCATTTCGTGAATACTCATGGTGTTGATGCCAGGCCAAAAGGCAGGACCGTAAATTGGAAATGGCGCTGGTTGACGGTGAAGCGCAGGAACCGCCTGTGGGCCAGATTGATGGCGATGTGAAAATAGGCATCTTTCATATCGAGGGCAGCGTACCAATCCCCCGGATCCAGGGATGGGATAATAGTTCCAAGGGAGACCATATGGAAGCGCGTTCTGACCAGAAACTTGTTTAGGTCGCGCAGGTCCAAGATAGGACGGAGGCCCCCTTTTGCCTTGGGAATCAGGAAGTACCTGGAGTAGAATCCTTTTCCCCTTAGGTCTGGTGGGACCTCTTCCACTGCTCCTCCTGTGAGAAGGGTCTGTACCTCCTGCATGAGAAGTTGCTCGTGAGAGGGGTCCCTGAAGAGGGACGGGGAAGGGGGATGGCAGGGAGGGGGCGAGGAAAACTGGAGGGTATAGCCCGCCTTCACTGTGCGCAGGACCCAGCGATCCGATGTTATGCACGACCATGCCCGGTAGAAATGGGACAGGCGGTCCTTGAAACTCAGAGGAGGATCCGGTATGAAATGTGGTACGCTGTCCTCGAGCGTAACTTCAAAAGCCTGGTTTGTTCCCTGGCTGCGGCTTGCCTGGCCGTGACCTTGGCTTTGATTAGGCGTATTGTTACGTCTCCTCCTGTTATCCCTGCCACGACGGCGGTACGGTTCGTGCCGAGGGCGAGGGTGGTACTGCCTCTGTGGTGGTTGAGGCTTAAAGGGCTTGCGCTGTGTCACCGGGGTATGCATTCCTAATGACTTTAGGGTTGCTCGCAAGTCCTTGAGGCTATGTAGCCTGGCGTCCGTTTGGTCTGAGAACAAGCCTGACCCTTCAAACGGGAGCTCCTGCAGGGTGGTCTGCACCTCTGGCGGAAGGTCTGAAGCCTGTAACCATGCCGAACGCCTCATCACTATCCCTGACGCAATCGTTCTAGCTGCTGCGTCGGCTGAATCGAGGGAGGCCTGCAATGAGGTCTTGGCCACCGCCATCCCCTCGTCCACCAGGGCCGTGAACTCAGGATGTGCGTCCTGAGGTAGGGAGTCTTTGAACTTGGAGACTGATGCCCAAGAATTAAAATTGTGCCTATTTAGAATCGCCTGCTGATTAGCGATCCTCAGCTGGAGGCCCCCAAACGAATAGACTTTCCTTCTGAATAAGTCCAATCGTTTTGCCTCCTTGCCCTTGGGCGCAGGGGCTTGCTGGCCATGACGCTCTCACTCGTTGACCGCCGAGACCACCAGCGAACAAGGAGGCGGGTGTAAAAAGAGGAAGTCAAACCCTCTAGATGGGGCGAAGTATTTTCTCTCCACGCCTTTTGCAGTTGGTGCACTGGAGGCCGGCGTTTGCCACACCGTCTTATAGTTGGACTGGACTGTCCGTATAATCGGGAGAGCGACTCTGGAGGGCCCCTCCGGGCTCAGGATGTCGACCATGGGGTCCTCCTGTTCTACAGTCTCCTCCGCTTGCAAGCCCAGATTGAGGGCTACCCGGCGAAGCAGGTCTTGGTGCGCCCGATGATCAATCGGGGGAGGGCCGGACACTGTCGTGCCCGCTACTGCCTCGTCCGGCGAGGAGGAAGAGGTCGGGGCCTTTTGTCCATCCTCACCTTCCTGCAACCCTTCATCGCCTGGTTGTTCCTCTGGGGCCTGTCCCACGGTGTGGGACTGGGACGGTACCGTGCTCGGTGCCGAGTCCGCTCCCTCCTGCTCCTGCGGTCTAGAGACCGTTGCCTCCTTGTGAGAGGGCGGGCGGTACCGCGGAGAGCGGGATCGGTACCCCGATGGCCCGGATCTCGAGGTCCTGGATGGGGGCCCTTGCTGGTGGTAGGCCCAGGGTGTCCAGAACGGCCATTGGCTTGGTTGGCCCCATTGGGGATGGCCAGAGGCTTCGTAGTCCCTACTAGCCTGTGCCCTATGGGCATACCCGCCGTACCGGCCCGAGTCAGTCTCCGACACCACGGACGGTGATCTGGAAGGCCACGGCGGAGCCGTAGAACGGTGCCGGTCCGGGTTTGGGGAGTAGTGCCTCCGCGACCAGGACCTGGAGTAGCGTCTCGCCAACCTGGACCTGGATCAGTACCGGTGACCACGGGACCGGGAATGACTACGGGTGGTCGGTCTCGGGGAACGTACCGCCGACGCATCCCGGTGCCGACTCGAGTATGGCTGCTGAGTCGGTGCCGACCGCTTACTGAGGCCTGACTGCTGCGGCGCTTTCTGCACGGAGGGCAACCGGGAGTCCACCGAGGCGGAGCTCGACCGGGACTGGTGCCTTGAACGGTGCTGAAATGGCGACCGTGATGGGCGCACCATCGCCGGCTTGCCTCTGTGTGGCAGTCTCGGCGGAGTGTCCTCAGTTTGTGGAGGGCCCTCAACGGACAATGCAATGAGGTCCTTTGCTGCCTCAAATGTGTCCGGAGTGGAGGGCTGTTCCAAGAGCTCCTCCAGCCCTTCTTCCTCACTCGACGCGCCTATCCCGGGGCTCGACGGGCCTTTCGGCGCCGGAGCCACTACCGGGGCCTGTGCCGGGGCCGTGCCGGTCTTGGGCGCACTCGAGGTCTTCGCTGGCGCTAACCTCTTATGTGGGGAGCGTCCTCGGGCCTTGGGTTGGCCCTTCGATTTTGTCGGCGAAGACGACCGGTGCCATACATGCCCCCGTTGGGTCGGTGCCGTGGGCTTCGAGTGACCCGCCGGCGCCGGTTCCCGCACCGATGCCGGGGCGCTCCGCACTGAGGCAGACGGTGCCGCCGAAGTGGAGGGCTGTAACGCCGTCTCCATGAGCAGCTGCTTGAGGCGAAAGTCTCTTTCTTTCTTAGTTCTGGGCTTAAAGGCCTTGCAGATCTTGCAGCGCTCTTTCTGGTGAGCTTCCCCTAGGCAGCGGAGACATGAGTCGTGGGGGTTGCTCAATGGCATAGGCTTATGGCACGTGGCACAAGCCTTGAAGCCTTGGGCGTGCGGCATGCCCCGCCGCCCAGGGCCGGTGCCGGGGTTGACCAAGCAACCATGGCAGGAACTTTAAGTACCTAATGAGCTGTTAACTACTAAGCTTAACACTAACTACTAATAACTGATAACTGTTGTAGATACCACTAATGACTATGCTAAGGGACACTCTCAGACGAGAGACAGAGTTGTTCCAACGCCGCCACGGACGGTAAGAAGGAACTGGAGGGGTCGGGTCGGCAGGGATATATATACCCTAGAGCGGGGCGCCGCTCTGGCGGGAGGGAGCGGGCCCTGCCGGCCCGACGGGAGCCACTAAGGGAAAAAGTTTCCGACGTCCGTGCACGCGGCACGCGTACACCTAATGTGTAATGGACGTGAACAATCACTCGAAGAAGAAACTGGATGAAAAGGCAGCCAGAAATGCCTGTCAGAAACAGAAAAAGTTAAGTGTAAAAGTGAGATCTCAGCAAGCTAAAAAAGAGAAGGAAAACAAGGTAGTGAAAGCAGAACTAAATTGGAACACTGCTAGACTACAACAGGTGACAGTTAAGCAGCCCACAGTTATGCTCTCTTGTTTGATTGTAATTTGAAATGTCTCCTTGTAATCTTTAAGAATATCAACCCTACTTTAACTTTCTCCTCTCTGAAACCATCAGCTGAATAAGATGAAAAGATTTTTTGAATTTCTCATAATAAAATGCCTAACCCATAGCAAGGAATCACAGTAAATCATAACAACAAATTACATTTTGTTTCTTTTCAACCTTAAAGAAACATAAGATGTAATCAGCCTTGGATGCCAAAAACTACTTGTACAGATTCTAACACTTTAAAATTGATTGTTAATTTATCAGGATAAGAGAATGTGCAGCTACATGGATTCAAGAAAAAACAGTGATTCACAAAAACAAAACATAATTGGATGGTTGTAGATTAAAAAAATATATTATAATCTGGAAAGACTTCCACCTTCATCTTGATGGGCGAACGAGACAAAACTACTAAAATAAAAAGTAACAATAATCCTCAGCAAATCAAAAGACTTAAAAAATTGTTAAAACCATCCTGCTTTTCTTTTAAATAAGAGAGATCAATTTTTTTTTTGGACCTAGCTATTGGCTAAAATGAAGCTAAAAGTCCCTATTATTTAACTATATAATCCAAACATTTATCTTTGTTACAAATTGATAGATTGGATTGATCCATGCACATCACCCCACCTCCTAGAACATGTGTGCACCCAAATAAACACATGCACTTAAGATTTTTGTTGTTGTTTTTCAAATAGTTTTACTTAAATTTCTATACTTAAATACATGCATCAAAAATCAATATAATTAATAAATAAATCTCAGTATCTACACAATTTGATAAAGCCCTTACATACGGTAATAACTATATGATCTGACAGTCTTGGAAAAAGGATGAATGTAAAAAAATTATCTTTGTAGCAGTATAGTCTAAGTATGTCTTGTGAGGTATCATTTGAAAACTCATAATCTGCTGAAAATTACATACACTGTTACCACACGTAATTTACCAGGATGATAAAATTGTAACATTCTACTGTGTGGGATTGCTACATTTAGAAAAACAGGCACAGGCCAGTTCCTTACAGGCAGAGGGCTAGCCAACACCTTAATCCACTTGATTATGCTGATATCTGGCTATTGTGGAGTAGCACCTGGATAAACAGCCATTTTTTTGCAGGAAGAAGGGTGTGAGCAAGAATTTTGCCAATATGTAAAGACACATTCCCCAGGCCTCCTCTCACCTGAACCCCAGAGGGATATTACCTCTGTATAAGGAGAGAGGAAAAATCACCTCTCTCCTCCACTCCTCTCCACTCATAGCAGCAACACCACCTAAAGAAACACTTAACTGACAGACAGGTCCTAGCCTGGAGGCCTCCATACAGTACAGACTGTGAAGAGCATATGGTAAGAAAAAGCTTAGTTTTGAATCCATTTAACTTGCTAAATTAGGTATTACTTTGCATTTTATCTTATTTTCTTTTTAACCAAATCTCACTTTTATGCCTCAGTACTTGTAATAATTTAAAACAGACAAACAATCTCAAACATTTTGGCTGGGACCCCCTTTGAAAATATTGCAGGCTGTGACAACCTCCCTCCCCATACCATGCCACTCTTAGTTATGCGCTGTCTTCAAAGCTGGGCAGTGATACAGCATCAGCTGCTGACCTGGCATGGTATGGTACTGCCACCCGTACTTCTGCACTGCTGCTGGCAGCGGTGCTGCCTTCACAGCTGGGCACCCAGCTAGCAGCCACCACTCTCCAGCCACCCAGCTCTAAAGGCAGCACGCAAGTAAGGTTTGCAATACCGCAACCCCCTTTCTCATCAGGGCCCCCAGTTGGAGAACTGCTGACTTTTAAGTACAGAAAGAAAGAATAACAATAAAACAATTGTATTAGCTAACCAGTGCATTTGGGACCTTCCACTTGAGATAACATGGCTTCAGCGTATCATTTTCTATTAATGAAACAACAGCCTTTATATGAGCTCATGCTGTCCACTAGTGTCCTGGGCAGTACAAGATGCACATTGCTGGAGGTGAGGGGGAGTCTGAGACTGGGAATTTGCTGCTCTTCTCCTGCAGCGTAACATTGTGTGGCTGGTTGCCGACACTCATGCTGTATAGCTGGGAGTAATTCACAACCTGGAGGCTGTGTATGAACTGACCAGTAGTGGTGCTTATCACAGCAAAGCAGTGTAAAAAGCACTCCAGGTTGGAGAACTAAGGGGACACATCTGTTCAACACCCTTTCATGCACCTCTTCCCGCCCAGGCTTTGATGCAGCCACCAACCCCGCCCCCTCCTTCCCCTCCCCCCCACCAGTACAGCCATACTAGTCATAGCAACAGTCTGGGCAACCTAACCTCTGCTCGGACAAGTCCTGGCTTTTAGGGACCACCCCAGATTATCCTTGTGTGAGGCTACCATCTCGGCCGACCCCAACGATCAGACAGGGACCTGCAGAGATAAACGCTGGAGCTTTTGCTAATGAGCAGATTCCACTGCTGGGGTGGACCAACCCACAGAGATCGGGCACAGAGGGACAACCTGTAACACACCTACATTTAGGGAGTGGTCAGGCAGGCACTCCAGGCAGGGCTATTTGCCAGGAAAGTTTCCCTAAGAAGTGGTGGAAGCCCCAGCATTTTGGGTATTTTTATCTAGATTAAGCAAATTGTTATATGTTATTATTTACTACAGTGCTCTTCACTATCTTTGAAGTGGGGGCCACTTTGGGGAAAAAACCTTCAATGTGAGAGCCGGATGAGGCTGAGGGGTTCGGACTGTGGAAGGTGGCCCAGGTTAGGGCGGGGTGGGAGGGGTGAGGGCTCTGGCTGGGGCTGAGGGGTTTGGGGTGGAGCTGTGGATGAGGGGTTTGGGGTGTGGGAGGGACTCAGGGCTGGGGCAGAGGGTTGGGATGTGGGGTGGGGCCAGGGATGAGGGGTTCAGGAGGGGGCTCAGGGCTGGGGCAGAGGGTTGGGATGCGGGGGGAGAGCTCTGGCTGGGGGTTCAGCCTTTCCAACCCTGATATTCTATGATTTTATGAAAGGAAATTTTATACAACCGTGTCCCCTAAGGAAGTTCCCGAGAGACAAGATGGAGAAACCCACGTCCCACACATAGCAAGAACCAATCCCGCACTGACCCAGTAGGATGGACCCGACGGGAGCAGCTGGGCTATCTCCTCTGATTTCTGAGGCGCGGTATCAAGTTGTTTTGCTTTCAGTGGGATATTTTCACACTGCCTGACACGGCCTCCCTGACACACACCTGCAGCTGGAACATTGCTCAGATATTTACTCCAACGAGGTTTGTAAACAACAGAACATGAAAATCTATAAAACATGAATCCACTAAGCAGCTTGTTTTAGACAGAGTCAGGCATGGTAGATGAAGTGGAAGTGTCTGCAGGTAGCACAGACCTGGGGCGGATTGATACCAGACGCAAGGAGCCTGAATCTTCCACAGGCCAGGCTCCTTGGAAATGTCAGGGCAGATGTACAGTGGTAGGGCAGGTTCCTCCGTTTTCTCCTTACACTAGAAGTGATCTGGGATCCCAGCTCAGTTCTTGAAAGGTTCCTCCTCTCACTCCTGAAGTTGGTCTATTCCTTTTCAACTTGATGCTACTAGTTTAAGAGAAGCTCCCTCCACTACATGGCACATCTCCCTGCCTGGCCTGCAGTCAGGGAGCTGTGCAATGGAAAAGGAAGGGCAGCCCTATCAAACAGTCTGGGCTTCTCACCTCTAGAAGTAGGAATTCAAGTGAGTTCACGTTGGGGAAGGGGCTGAGGGTGAGTGATTTCTGTAGGGGGAGGGCGTCCTTCAGCTCTGCCCATTTCAGAATAATTAGCAGCCAGTGGAGCGGAGAGTCAGAACTGGGGTACCAGGGGCTGCTGGGGATCAGGACTCTGGGGCACCAGCAGAGCTTGGGAGGGAGGAACAGTGTTCTCTGGAATAATGGGGATGCTGCAGGTCAAGGCTGATGGGCAGCTGATGCAGCCCTTGTCTGCTGTGTGCCTGGCTCTCTGCTCAGCCTCACAGTCTTACTGAGGACTAACATTCACCCCCGCAAATGTGTGTGCTATCTTGCTCTCTCTCACACACGTGCGCTGGCCCCTTTCTTTCTGCCCACAAGTTTCCTGAAAGAAGACAAAGCTCTAAACACAAGAAATGCTGTTGCACGGGACACCAGGGCCTGTTTGTTGAAGATGTCACCTAAGTAGAACAAACAAAAGACTGCCTCCGCTCTGGAGAATTCCCCAGGACCGGATAAATCCCCCATCCAGAAACTGTGCCAGGAGGGGCTCAGTGCCTGCAGGCTGCACTGACTGGGGACCGTACAGGAGACATCTTAAAATGTATCTTGTGACTTGGTTGCTTTTTAAAAGCACAAGTGATCCCTGACACCAGTGCTGAATTTACACCCATAAACCATTGATACCACAGCAATAAATGTACAAGTGGAGGGGAGTCTAAGACAGAAACCATCTGTGGGGCATTCAGAACATCCACCAATGCTCAAGAAATACACTAATCCGTCGTAAAAACAACTGATTCGCTTCAATACTCAGGGCAGTGGGCTTCTGCTATCACTGCTAAGAGGTGCCTTTAGATTATGAGCATTAGGAATGCATACGGTCAGATGAGCAAGAGGCAATAAATGCAAAATCCTAGACAAATGTTATGTCCCCTTCCTCGGGATGGTCCATGCAGAGGATAACAGCCCACTACTCCTATCTGCAAACAGTTACTTGTTTAGGTCGAGTGGCAGGGACTTGTGCCCTGGGTTTGACTCTAGTGGGGCAGGTTGTTAAATAAACAAGGGGTGACAGCTAGGAGTGTGAGAAGGTGCCTAGGCTTTCCCACCTGCATTTCCATTTGACCCATTAGCTCGTGTAGCTGAGGAGCCCCCAGGTGCTTTCTGACCCCTTGAGCACTGAGCTGAAAGTTTCCCAGCTCCCTCCTACGGCAAGCCCAGTGTACCCGTTTACCACATCTGATGCCAGGCTGCTAGGCAGCCCAAGGCGGCTCTGCTAGCTGGGGGTGCATATTGGGGGTGGGGGGCCAGGGTGTTTTCATGCATGCCCTCCAGGGATGCATGCAGTCTCTTCTGAGCAGAAAAGTTAATTCCTCACTGCCAAGCACCCGCCCAATCACCCACGCTTCCTCGTGTCCTACTTACTGGCTGTCCGGACCCAGGGCTGGAGTAGAAGATGGTGTACTTCCGGATGATCCTGTTCGACTTAGCTGGGGGGAAGCCAGGACACGACCATGCTGCTGGCAGAAGATGGGAAGGCTTTTATCCCGGTGGGGGAGCCTGGAACTGAGCAAGAGACAATTCATTTTAGACCCAGCAGCTTCAACAAAGCCAGCTAGATCCACCACGACCTCCCGAGCAGGGCGCTGATTCCTCCTTCCCATGAGGGGAAAGGCCAGACCGTTCTTCCTGCATGCCCAGTGTCCGCAGGCATTCACATCATTTGAGGTCTTGTTCTAAGAGGAATTCCTTATAACCAGGAATGCCACAATTCTAGCAGGCATCAATGCTGTGGAATCCTGGCTCTGGATCCTGCCCTGGCTTGGTGTTGGATGCAGATGCTATATTGGCACAGGACCACTTTGGCTGCACAAAATGGAGGAAAGCTATTCTGGAGGCTGCACGTAGGGTACCTCCACTGCTGCAGGGCTGAGCCTTTCACCCTCCCATGCCAGGGAGGGAAGATGCTGAGTCAGCCAAAGGGGCAAAGGAAACAAGTCCAGATGACTGGAAAAAGGCTAAGGTAGTGCCCATCTTTAAAAAAGGGAAGGAGGAGGATCCGGGGAACTACAGGCCAGTCAGCCTCACCTCAGTCCCTGGAAAAATCATGGAGCAGGTCCTCAAGGAATCAATTCTGAAACACTTAGAGGAGAGGAAAGTGATCAGGAACAGTCAGCATGGATTCACCAAGGGGAAGTCGTGCCTGACTAACCTAATTGCCTTCTATGATGAGATAACTGGCTCTGTGGATGAGGGGAAAGCAGTGGATGTGTTATTCCTTGACTTTAGCAAAGCTTTTGATACGGTCTCCCACAGTATTCTTGCCACCAAGTTCATTTCCTCGGGGGCACCTGGCATTGGCCACTGTCGGCAGACAGGATACTGGGCTAGATGGACCTTTGGTCTGTCCCAGTATGGCCGTTCTTATATTCATGGTCCCTGCCCAGAAGATCGGGCAGCCCAGCAGCCCGAGCACAGCTGCAGATAGCTATGCCCAGCACACAGCAGTGTGCCCCTGACCATCTTTGGGAGATTCGCACCCTGCTCTGCCATTGCCTGAATGTGCTTGCAGAGCAGACAATGCATTGCCTCTGCCCTGGTGCAATCTAGCCTAGCTGGGTCCTCCTCCTTCGAGGGGAAGGAGGACCGGTCATCAGGCTGAGCAGGGCTGACTTTGTCAGCTCCTTGGAGTTAGATGACTGGATTAATGAGCACTAGATCAGCATAATAAGTAGAAAAGCATATGCTTGTCCAAAAAGCCCCTGACAGATTGCAGCCTGCAGTGGTCTAAAGATGTACAGAGCAACTTGGCACCACATCAGCCAGTAAACCGATTGCCCATTGAGCTGGAAATACAGACGTATCAACTGCAAAATGGAACATGCAAAAACAGCAAAAAAAATCTGTTTTTTGAGCAATACAACGCTGGCAACTGCACTGCCAAGGTCACCCAGCGTCCCTGGTCTTACCCCACTGGGCCCAGAGCTGCAACTCCTCCTGTATTTTTATAGCACCTTTTATCCCCAAATGCGTTCCATCCCTACAAAAAGAGCACTGCTGAAATGCAGCCACATCTGGGGGTCAGGGTAACAGCTGACTGGCTAAGCAGCAGATTGTAGAACAGGGAAGGCTGGGGGAAGGGATATTTCTCTAAGGACTTCCAAGGAAAACCCCATCCTCTTGCAGAAAAAACTCTCTCTGGCAGGTCCTGCTGCTCTAAGAACTCACCTTGAAGCCCCACACAGAATACTGTACGGTGTATGGAGCTCAGCTTCTCCAGCTATCTGCCGCCAATAGCAGGCTCACTGGAAATAGCTACAGCAGGGAGCTTAGAGGCCGTCATAGAGTGAAGGGCTGGGCCCATGCTGTCATTTACCAAAGAGTCCTGGAGAGTTCACACCAGGTGGTCCAGTCCCCACAGCCATCCGCTCCTGCACTCCATGGCTCTCAGTGTGGCAGTGAGGATCATATGCATACAAAAGAGCCATGCCTGGGCAAAGCAGCTAACTTTGGGCCCATTCCTGCTCCAGCTGGACTCAGCAGCAAAGCTCCAATTGGTTTCAATGGCAGCAGGATCAGACCCGGTGGATTCACCCCTGCCCCAACCCTCCAGATACAGCCTTTCTCCGCTGACATTCCTTAGCCAAAATCCGCTCCTGCTCATGTTTTTAGACTAGAAATGTCTCCTACAACAGCACTTTAATGTACACTAATGTAGGAAACTGCACTGCCTGGCTTCCTGCCCCTCAGTCACCTAGGCCCTAACATTCAGAGCTGAGCTACATTTCAAATATATTGATTTCAGTTACAATACAGAATGCAAAATGTACAGTGCTCACCTTATGTTACTTTTGATTACAAATATTTGCATTGTAAACAGATAAAAGAAATAGTAGTTTTCAATTCACCTCATACAAGTACTGTAGTGCAATTTCTTTATTGTGAAAGTGCAACTTACAAATGTAGAATTTTTTTTTGACATAACTGCACAAAACAATGTAAAATTTTAGAGCCTACAAGTCAAAGCATGAAAGACCATGCAAATGTTTAGACTATCTGGTATGTAAATACCTTGCAACATTAGCTACAACAGTGCCATATGAACGCCAGTTCTCACTTTCAAGTGACATTGTAAATAAGAAGCAGGCAGCATTATCTCCCGTAAAGGTAAACAAACTTGTTTGTCTAGAGTTTCGCTGAACAAGAAGTAGGACTGAATGGACTGAAATTAATCTAGTTAATTTGTTTTGCGTTAATCGCTTGCGTTAACTGAGACTAATCGACAGCCGTAGTCCTAAGCGTGGCAAATGATCTGGTCCAAAAGGTGAATGTAGCTGAGCAATATCCCCAACAATGCAATCCCTTTCCAGAAGGGGAATTACACAAACAGGAGGCTAATTAGCTGGCAATAAAAAGGATCAGTCACAGGGTGAAGTGCCTGCATGCTGCGTAGAAATTCTTTAAAAGGTTCATGCGTGTTGGGCTGGGCAGCTGAGTGAGCAAGCAAGCAAGCAGCTGGCGGGCAGTGATCCAGCCTGTCTCTGCTTCATCTCTGCTTCATTTCCAGAGACTTGGAGGTGGGTCCAGCTGACAGGGTGGGAGGTGTTGGGCGGGAAAGGTCACTGAAGAGGCTGGCGCTGACTGGGCAGCTGGTGTTGGGAGGGAAAGCCCAGAGGTGGGTGGTGCTGACTGGGTATGAGGCGCTGGATGGGAAAATCTTTGAGGGGCTGGCACTGACTGGGCAGGAGGAGTTGGGAGGGAAAGCCCAGAGGTAGGTTTTGCTGATTGGGCAGGAGGTGGTGGGCGGGGAAATCACTGAGGCAGCTGGCGCTGATTCGGTAGGCAGTGCTGGGCAGGAAAAGTCACTGAGGGGGGGCTGGCGCTGACTGGGCAGGAGGCTCTGAGTGGGAAAATCACTGAGGTGGCTCTTGCTGACTGGGTAGGAGAAGTTGGGAGGGAAAGTCCGGAGGTTGGTTTTGCTGACTGGGTGGGAGGAGTTGGGCTGGAAAATCACTGAGGGGGTTGGCGCTGACTAGGTAGGCGGTGTTGAGCGGGAAAAGTCACTGCAGGTGACTGGCGCTGACAGGGTAGGAGGCGCTGGGCGCAGAGCTGGCTTTAG
>NW_027053589.1:0-25959 GCF_011386835.1 Chrysemys picta bellii
TTGTTGGTCTTGTGTGTTGGTTTGTAGGGGCCGGCAGGGGCTGGGGGCTGTGAGGGACGCCGAGCCCTGAGTAGTGGGCGGGGCTTGGCTGATCAAGGGGCCCATAAAAGCGGCCGCCCAGCCGGGCAGCGGTACAGCTGCGAGCAGCGGAAGCAAACCAACAGGGCGGCTAACAGGGGAGTTTGAGAGGGAGTTCTCATTGGAGGAGAAGGTACCTGTATTTGCATCTGTCCTTGTCGGTCTTGTGTGTTGGTTTGTAGGGGCCGGCAGGGGCTGGGGGCTGTGAGGGACGCCGAGCCCTGAGTAGTGGGCGGGGCTTGGCTGATCAAGGGGCCCATAAAAGCGGCCGCCCAGCCGGGCAGCGGTACAGCTGCGAGCAGCGGAAGCGAACAAACAGGGTGGCTAACAGGGGAGTTTGAGAGGGAGTTCTCATTGGAGGAGAAGGTACCTGTATTTGCATCTGTCCTTGTTGGTCTTGTGTGTTGGTTTGTAGGGGCCGGCAGGGGCTGGGGGCTGTGAGGGACGCCGAGCCCTGAGTAGTGGGCGGGGCTTGGCTGATCAAGGGGCCCATAAAAGCGGCCGGGCAGCGGTACAGCTGCGAGCAGCGGAAGCAAACAAACAGGGCGGCTAACAGGGGAGTTTGAGAGGGAGTTCGCATTGGAGGAGAAGGTAGCTGTATTTGCATCTGTCCTTGTTGGTCTTGTGTGTTGGTTTGTAGGGGCCGGCAGGGGCTGGGGGCTGTGAGGGACGCCGAGCCCTGAGTAGTGGGCGGGGCTTGGCTGATCAAGGGGCCCATAAAAGCGGCCGGGCAGCGGTACAGCTGCGAGCAGCGGAAGCAAACAAACAGGGCGGCTAACAGGGGAGTTTGAGAGGGTGTTCTCATTGGAGGAGAAGGTACCTATATTTGCATCTGTCCCTTGTTGGTCTTGTGTGTTGGGTTGTAGGGGCCGGCAGGGGCTGGGGGCTGTGAGGGACGCCGAGCCCTGAGTAGTGGGCGGGGCTTGGCTGATCAAGGGGCCCATAAAAGCGGCCGGGCAGCGGTACAGCTGCGAGCAGCGGAAGCAAACAAACAGGGCGGCTAACAGGGGAGTTTGAGAGGGAGTTCTCATTGGAGGAGAAGGTACCTGTATTTGCATCTGTCCTTGTTGGTCTTGTGTGTTGGTTTGTAGGGGCCGGCAGGGGCTGGGGGCTGTGAGGGACGCCGAGCCCTGAGTAGTGGGCGGGGCTTGGCTGATCAAGGGGCCCATAAAAGCGGCCGGGCAGCGGTACAGCTGCGAGCAGCGGAAGCAAACAAAGAGGGCGGCTAACAGGGGAGTTTGAGAGGGAGTTCTCATTGGAGGAGAAGGTACCTGTATTTGCATCTTTCCTTGTTGGTCTTGTGTGTTGGTTTGTAGGGGCCGGCAGGGGCTGGGGGCTGTGAGGGACGCCGAGCCCTGAGTAGTGGGCGGGGCTTGGCTGATCAAGGGGCCCATAAAAGCGGCCGGGCAGCGGTACAGCTGCGAGCAGCGGAAGCAAACAAACAGGGCGGCTAACAGGGGAGTTAGAGAGGGAGTTCTCATTGGAGGAGAAGGTACCTGTATTTGCATCTGTCCTTGTTGGTCTTGTGTGTTGGTTTGTAGGGGCCGGCAGGGGCTGGGGGCTGTGAGGGACGCCGAGCCCTGAGTAGTGGGCGGGGCTTGGCTGATCAAGGGGCCCATAAAAGCGGCCGCCCAGCCGGGCAGCGGTACAGCTGTGAGCAGCGGAAGCAAACCAACAGGGCGGCTAACAGGGGAGTTTGAGAGGGAGTTCTCATTGGAGGAGAAGGTACCTGTATTTGCATCTGTCCTTGTTGGTCTTGTGTGTTGGTTTGTAGGGGCCGGCAGGGGCTGGGGGCTGTGAGGGACGCCGAGCCCTGAGTAGTGGGCGGGGCTTGGCTGATCAAGGGGCCCATAAAAGCGGCCGCCCAGCCGGGCAGCGGTACAGCTGCGAGCAGCGGAAGCAAACAAACAGGGCGGCTAACAGGGGAGTTTGAGAGGGAGTTCTCATTGGAGGAGAAGGTACCTGTATTTGCATCTGTCCTTGTTGGTCTTGTGTGTTGGTTTGTAGGGGCCGGCAGGGGCTGGGGGCTGTGAGGGACGCCGAGCCCTGAGTAGTGGGCGGGGCTTGGCTGATCAAGGGGCCCATAAAAGCGGCCGCCCAGCCGGGCAGCGGTACAGCTGCGAGCAGCGGAAGCGAACAAACAGGGCGGCTAACAGGGGAGTTTGAGAGGGAGTTCTCATTGGAGGAGAAGGTACCTGTATTTGCATCTGTCCTTGTTGGTCTTGTGTGTTGGTTTGTAGGGGCCGGCAGGGGCTGGGGGCTGTGAGGGACGCCGAGCCCTGAGTAGTGGGCGGGGCTTGGCTGATCAAGGGGCCCATAAAAGCGGCCGCCCAGCCGGGCAGCGGTACAGCTGCGAGCAGCGGAAGCGAACAAACAGGGCGGCTAACAGGGGAGTTTGAGAGGGAGTTCTCATTGGAGGAGAAGGTACCTGTATTTGCATCTGTCCTTGTTGGTCTTGTGTGTTGGTTTGTAGGGGCCGGCAGGGGCTGGGGGCTGTGAGGGACGCCGAGCCCTGAGTAGTGGGCGGGGCTTGGCTGATCAAGGGGCCCATAAAAGCGGCCGGGCAGCGGTACAGCTGCGAGCAGCGGAAGCGAACAAACAGGGCGGCTAACAGGGGAGTTTGAGAGGGAGTTCTCATTGGAGGAGAAGGTACCTGTATTTGCATCTGTCCTTGTTGGTCTTGTGTGTTGGTTTGTAGGGGCCGGCAGGGGCTGGGGGCTGTGAGGGACGCCGAGCCCTGAGTATTGGGCGGGGCTTGGCTGATCAAGGGGCCCATAAAAGCGGCCGGGCAGCGGTACAGCTGCGAGCAGCGGAAGCAAACAAACAGGGCGGCTAACAGGGGAGTTTGAGAGGGAGTTCTCATTGGAGGAGAAGGTACCTGTATTTGCATCTGTCCTTGTCCGTCTTGTGTGTTGGTTTGTAGGGGCCGGCAGGGGCTGGGGGCTGTGAGGGACGCCGAGCCCTGAGTAGTGGGCGGGGCTTGGCTGATCAAGGGGCCCATAAAAGCGGCCGCCCAGCCAGGCAGCACTACAGCTGCGAGCAGCGGAAGCGAACAAACAGGGCGGCTAACAGGGGAGTTTGAGAGGGAGTTCTCATTGGAGGAGAAGGTACCTGTGTTTGCATCTGTCCTTGTCGGTCTTGTGTGTTGGTTTGTAGGGGCCGGCAGGGGCTGGGGGCTGTGAGGGACGCCGAGACCTGAGTATTGGGCGGGGCTTGGCTGATCAAGGGGCCCATAAAAGCGGCCGCCCAGCCAGGCAGCGCTACAGCTGCGAGCAGCGGAAGCGAACAAACAGGGCGGCTAACAGGGGAGTTTGAGAGGGAGTTCTCATTGGAGGAGAAGGTACCTGTGTTTGCATCTGTCCTTGTCGGTCTTGTGTGTTGGTTTGTAGGGGCCGGCAGGGGCTGGGGGCTGTGAGGGACGCCGAGCCCTGAGTATTGGGCGGGGCTTGGCTGATCAAGGGGCCCATAAAAGCGGCAGCCCAGCCAGGCAGCGCTACAGCTGCGAGCAGCGGAAGCGAACAAACAGGGCGGCTAACAGGGGAGTTTGAGAGGGAGTTCTCATTGGAGGAGAAGGTACCTGTGTTTGCATCTGTCCTTGTCGGTCTTGTGTGTTGGTTTGTAGGGGCCGGCAGGGGCTGGGGGGCTGTGAGGGACGCCGAGCCCTGAGTATTGGGCGGGGCTTGGCTGATCAAGGGGCCCATAAAAACGGCCGCCCAGCCAGGCAGCGCTACAGCTGCGAGCAGCGGAAGCGAACAAACAGGGCGGCTAACAGGGGAGTTTGAGAGGGAGTTCTCATTGGAGGAGAAGGTACCTGTGTTTGCATCTTACCTTGTTGGTCTTGTGTGTTGGTTTGTAGGGGGCCGGCAGGGGCTGGGGGCTGTGAGGGACGCCGAGCCCTGAGTAGTGGGCGGGGCTTGGCTGATCAAGGGGCCCATAAAAGCGGCCGCCCAGCCGGGCAGCGGTACAGCTGCGAGCAGCGGAAGCAAACAAACAGGGCGGCTAACAGGGGAGTTAGAGAGGGAGTTCTCATTGGAGGAGAAGGTACCTGTATTTGCATCTGTCCTTGTTGGTCTTGTGTGTTGGTTTGTAGGGGCCGGCAGGGGCTGGGGGCTGTGAGGGACGCCGAGCCCTGAGTAGTGGGCGGGGCTTGGCTGATCAAGGGGCCCATAAAAGCGGCCGCCCAGCCGGGCAGCGGTACAGCTGCGAGCAGCGGAAGCAAACCAACAGGGCGGCTAACAGGGGAGTTTGAGAGGGAGTTCTCATTGGAGGAGAAGGTACCTGTATTTGCATCTGTCCTTGTTGGTCTTGTGTGTTGGTTTGTAGGGGCCGGCAGGGGCTGGGGGCTGTGAGGGACGCCGAGCCCTGAGTAGTGGGCGGGGCTTGGCTGATCAAGGGGCCCATAAAAGCGGCCGCCCAGCCGGGCAGCGGTACAGCTGCGAGCAGCGGAAGCGAACAAACAGGGCGGCTAACAGGGGAGTTTGAGAGGGAGTTCTCATTGGAGGAGAAGGTACCTGTATTTGCATCTGTCCTTGTTGGTCTTGTGTGTTGGTTTGTAGGGGCCGGCAGGGGCTGGGGGCTGTGAGGGACGCCGAGCCCTGAGTAGTGGGCGGGGCTTGGCTGATCAAGGGGCCCATAAAAGCGGCCGCCCAGCCGGGCAGCGGTACAGCTGCGAGCAGCGGAAGCGAACAAACAGGGCGGCTAACAGGGGAGTTTGAGAGGGAGTTCTCATTGGAGGAGAAGGTACCTGTATTTGCATCTGTCCTTGTTGGTCTTGTGTGTTGGTTTGTAGGGGCCGGCAGGGGCTGGGGGCTGTGAGGGACGCCGAGCCCTGAGTATTGGGCGGGGCTTGGCTGATCAAGGGGCCCATAAAAGCGGCCGGGCAGCGGTACAGCTGCGAGCAGCGGAAGCAAACAAACAGGGCGGCTAACAGGGGAGTTTGAGAGGGAGTTCTCATTGGAGGAGAAGGTACCTGTATTTGCATCTGTCCTTGTCCGTCTTGTGTGTTGGTTTGTAGGGGCCGGCAGGGGCTGGGGGCTGTGAGGGACGCCGAGCCCTGAGTAGTGGGCGGGGCTTGGCTGATCAAGGGGCCCATAAAAGCGGCCGCCCAGCCAGGCAGCACTACAGCTGCGAGCAGCGGAAGCGAACAAACAGGGCGGCTAACAGGGGAGTTTGAGAGGGAGTTCTCATTGGAGGAGAAGGTACCTGTGTTTGCATCTGTCCTTGTCGGTCTTGTGTGTTGGTTTGTAGGGGCCGGCAGGGGCTGGGGGCTGTGAGGGACGCCGAGACCTGAGTATTGGGCGGGGCTTGGCTGATCAAGGGGCCCATAAAAGCGGCCGCCCAGCCAGGCAGCGCTACAGCTGCGAGCAGCGGAAGCGAACAAACAGGGCGGCTAACAGGGGAGTTTGAGAGGGAGTTCTCATTGGAGGAGAAGGTACCTGTGTTTGCATCTGTCCTTGTCGGTCTTGTGTGTTGGTTTGTAGGGGCCGGCAGGGGCTGGGGGCTGTGAGGGACGCCAAGCCCTGAGTATTGGGCGGGGCTTGGCTGATCAAGGGGCCCATAAAAGCGGCAGCCCAGCCAGGCAGCGCTACAGCTGCGAGCAGCGGAAGCGAACAAACAGGGCGGCTAACAGGGGAGTTTGAGAGGGAGTTCTCATTGGAGGAGAAGGTACCTGTGTTTGCATCTGTCCTTGTCGGTCTTGTGTGTTGGTTTGTAGGGGCCGGCAGGGGCTGGGGGCTGTGAGGGACGCCGAGCCCTGAGTATTGGGCGGGGCTTGGCTGATCAAGGGGCCCATAAAAGCGGCCGCCCAGCCAGGCAGCGCTACAGCTGCGAGCAGCGGAAGCGAACAAACAGGGCGGCTAACAGGGGAGTCTGAGAGGGAGTTCTCATTGGAGGAGAAGGTACCTGTGTTTGCATCTGTCCTTGTCGGTCTTGTGTGTTGGGTTTGTAGGGGCCGGCAGGGGCTGGGGGCTGTGAGGGACGCCGAGCCCTGAGTATTGGGCGGGGCTTGGCTGATCAAGGGGCCCATAAAAGCGGCCGCCCAGCCAGGCAGCGCTACAGCTGCGAGCAGCGGAAGCGAACAAACAGGGCGGCTAACAGGGGAGTTTGAGAGGGAGTTCTCATTGGAGGAGAAGGTACCTGTGTTTGCATCTGTCCTTGTCGGTCTTGTGTGTTGGTTTGTAGGGGCCGGCAGGGGCTGGGGGCTGTGAGGGACGCCGAGCCCTGAGTATTGGGCGGGGCTTGGCTGATCAAGGGGCCCATAAAAGCGGCCGCCCAGCCAGGCAGCGCTACAGCTGCGAGCAGCGGAAGCGAACAAACAGAGCGGCTAACAGGGGAGTTTGAGAGGGAGTTCTCATTGGAGGAGAAGGTACCTGTGTTTGCATCTGTCCTTGTTGGTCTTGTGTGTTGGTTTGTAGGGGCCGGCAGGGGCTGGGGGCTGTGAGGGACGCCGAGCCCTGAGTATTGGGCGGGGCTTGGCTGATCAAGGGGCCCATAAAAGCGGCCGCCCAGCCAGGCAGCGCTACAGCTGCGAGCAGCGGAAGCGAACAAACAGGGCGGCTAACAGGGGAGTTTGAGAGGGAGTTCTCATTGGAGGAGAAGGTACCTGTGTTTGCATCTGTCCTTGTTGGTCTTGTGTGTTGGGTTGTAGGGGCCGGCAGGGGCTGGGGGCTGTGAGGGACGCCGAGCCCTGAGTAGTGGGCGGGGCTTGGCTGATCAAGGGGCCCATAAAAGCGGCCGGGCAGCGGTACAGCTGCGAGCAGCGGAAGCAAACAAACAGGGCGGCTAACAGGGGAGTTTGAGAGGGAGTTCTCATTGGAGGAGAAGGTACCTGTATTTGCATCTGTCCTTGTTGGTCTTGTGTGTTGGTTTGTAGGGGCCGGCAGGGGCTGGGGGCTGTGAGGGACGCCGAGCCCTGAGTAGTGGGCGGGGCTTGGCTGATCAAGGGGCCCATAAAAGCGGCCGGGCAGCGGTACAGCTGCGAGCAGCGGAAGCAAACAAAGAGGGCGGCTAACAGGGGAGTTGGAGAGGGAGTTCTCATTGGAGGAGAAGGTACCTGTATTTGCATCTGTCCTTGTTGGTCTTGTGTGTTGGTTTGTAGGGGCCGGCAGGGGCTGGGGGCTGTGAGGGACGCCGAGCCCTGAGTAGTGGGCGGGGCTTGGCTGATCAAGGGGCCCATAAAAGCGGCGCGAGCAGCGGAAGCAAACAAACAGGGCGGCTAACAGGGGAGTTTGAGAGGGAGTTCTCATTGGAGGAGAAGGTACCTGTATTTGCATCTGTCCTTGTTGGGTCTTGTGTGTTGGTTTTGTAGGGGCCGGCAAGGGGCTGGGCGGCTGTGAGGGACGCCGAGCCCTGAGTAGTGGGCGGGGCTTGGCTGATCAAGGTGCCCATAAAAGCGGCCCGGGCAGCGGTACAGCTGCGAGCAGCGGAAGCAAACAAACAGGGCGGCTAACAGGGGAGTTTTGAGAGGGAGTTCTCATTGGGAGAGAAGGTACCTGTATTTGCATCTTACCTTGTTGGTCTTGTGTGTTTGGTTTGTAGGGGCCGGCAGGGGCTGGGGGCTGTGAGGGACGCCCGAGCCCTGAGTAGTGGGCGGGGCTTGGCTGATCAAGGGGCCCATAAAAGCAGCCGCCCAGCCGGGCAGCGGTACAGCTGCGAGGCAGCGGAAGCAAACAAACAGGGCGGCTAACAGGGGAGTTAGAGAGGGAGTTCTCATTGGAGGAGAAGGTACCTGTATTTGCATCTGTCCTTGTTGGTCTTGTGTGTTGGTTTGTAGGGGCCGGCAGGGGCTGGGGGCTGTGAGGGACGCCGAGCCCTGAGTAGTGGGCGGGGCTTGGCTGATCAAGGGGCCCATAAAAGCGGCCGCCCAGCCGGGCAGCGGTACAGCTGCGAGCAGCGGAAGCAAACCAAACAGGGCGGCTAACAGGGGAGTTTGAGAGGGAGTTCTCATTGGAGGAGAAGGTACCTGTATTTGCATCTGTCCTTGTTGGTCTTGTGTGTTGTTTGTAGGGGCCGGCAGGGGCTGGGGGCTGTGAGGGACGCCGAGCCCTGAGTAGTGGGCGGGGCTTGGCTGATCAAGGGGCCCATAAAAGCGGCCGCCCAGCCGGGCAGCGGTACAGCTGCGAGCAGCGGAAGCAAACAAACAGGGCGGCTAACAGGGGAGTTTGAGAGGGAGTTTCTCATTGGAGGAGAAGGTACCTGTATTTGCATCTGTCCTTGTTGGTCTTGTGTGTTGGTTTGTAGGGGCCGGCAGGGGCTGGGGGCTGTGAGGGACGCCGATGCCCTGAGTAGTGGGCGGGGCTTGGCTGATCAAGGGGCCCATAAAAGCGGCCGCCCAGCCGGGCAGCGGTACAGCTGCGAGCAGCGGGAAGCGAACAAACAGGGCGGCTAACAGGGGAGTTTGAGAGGGAGTTCTCATTGGAGGAGAAGGTACCTGTATTTGCATCTGTCTTGTTGGTCTTGTGTGTTGGTTTGTAGGGGCCGGCAGGGGCTGGGGGCTGTGAGGGACGCCGAGCCCTGAGTAGTGGGCGGGGCTTGGCTGATCAAGGGGCCCATAAAAGCGGCCCGGGCAGCGGTACAGCTGCGAGCAGCGGAAGCAAACAAACAGGGCGGCTAACAGGGGAGTTTGAGAGGGAGTTCTCATTGGAGGAGAAGGTACCTGTATTTGCATCTGTCCTTGTTGGTCTTGTGTGTTGGTTTGTAGGGGCCGGCAGGGGCTGGGGGCTGTGAGGGATGCCGAGCCTGAGTATTGGGCGGGGCTTGGCTGATCAATGGGCCCCATAAAAGCGGCCGGGCAGCGGTACAGCTGCGAGCAGCGGAAGCAAACAAACAGGGCGGCTAACAGGGGAGTTTGAGAGGGAGTTCTCATTGGAGGAGAAGGTACCTGTATTTGCATCTGTCCTTGTCCGTCTTGTGTGTTGGTTTGTAGGGGCCGGCAGGGGCTGGGGGCTGTGAGGGACGCCGAGCCCTGAGTATTGGGCGGGGCTTGGCTGATCAAGGGGCCCATAAAAGCGGCCGCCCAGCCAGGCAGCACTACAGCTGCGAGCAGCGGAAGCGAACAAACAGGGCGGCTAACAGGGGAGTTTGAGAGGGAGTTCTCATTGGAGGAGAAGGTACCTGTGTTTGCATCTGTCCTTGTCGGTCTTGTGTGTTGGTTTGTAGGGGCCGGCAGGGGCTGGGGGCTGTGAGGGACGCCGAGCCCTGAGTATTGGGCGGGGCTTGGCTGATCAAGGGGCCCATAAAAGCGGCCGCCCAGCCAGGCAGCGCTACAGCTGCGAGCAGCAGAAGCGAACAAACAGGGCGGCTAACAGGGGAGTTTGAGAGGGAGTTCTCATTGGAGGAGAAGGTACCTGTGTTTGCATCTGTCCTTGTTGGTCTTGTGTGTTGGTTTGTAGGGGGCCGGCAGGGGCTGGGGGCTGTGAGGGACGCCGAGCCCTGAGTATTGGGCGGGGCTTGGCTGATCAAGGGGCCCATAAAAGCGGCCGCCCAGCCAGGCAGCACTACAGCTGCGAGCAGCGGAAGCGAACAAACAGGGCGGCTAACAGGGGAGTTTGAGAGGGAGTTCTCATTGGAGGAGAAGGTACCTGTGTTTGCATCTGTCCTTGTCGGTCTTGTGTGTTGGTTTGTAGGGGCCGGCAGGGGCTGGGGGCTGTGAGGGACGCCGAGCCCTGAGTATTGGGCGGGGCTTGGCTGATCAAGGGGCCCATAAAAGCGGCCGCCCAGCCAGGCAGCGCTACAGCTGCGAGCAGCGGAAGCGAACAAACAGGGCGGCTAACAGGGGAGTTTGAGAGGGAGTTCTCATTGGAGGAGAAGGTACCTGTGTTTGCATCTGTCCTTGTCGGTCTTGTGTGTTGGTTTGTAGGGGCCGGCAGGGGCTGGGGGCTGTGAGGGACGCCGAGCCCTGAGTATTGGGCGGGGATTGGCTGATCAAGGGGCCCATAAAAGCGGCCGCCCAGCCAGGCAGCGCTACAGCTGCGAGCAGCGGAAGCGAACAAACAGGGCGGCTAACAGGGGAGTTTGAGAGGGAGTTCTCATTGGAGGAGAAGGTACCTGTGTTTGCATCTGTCCTTGTCGGTCTTGTGTGTTGGTTTGTAGGGGCCGGCAGGGGCTGGGGGCTGTGAGGGACGCCGAGCCCTGAGTATTGGGCGGGGCTTGGCTGATCAAGGGGCCCATAAAAGTGGCCGCCCAGCCAGGCAGCGCTACAGCTGCGAGCAGCGGAAGCGAACAAACAGGGCGGCTAACAGGGGAGTTTGAGAGGGAGTTCTCATTGGAGGAGAAGGTACCTGTGTTTGCATCTGTCCTTGTTGGTCTTGTGTGTTGGTTTGTAGGGGCCGGCAGGGGCTGGGGGCTGTGAGGGACGCCGAGCCCTGAGTATTGGGCGGGGCTTGGCTGATCAAGGGGCCCATAAAAGCGGCCGCCCAGCCGGCAGCGCTACAGCTGCGAGCAGCGGAAGCGAACAAACAGGGCGGCTAACAGGGGAGTTTGAGAGGGAGTTCTCATTGGAGGAGAAGGTACCTGTGTTTGCATCTGTCCTTGTCGGTCTTGTGTGTTGGTTTGTAGGGGCCGGCAGGGGCTGGAGGCTGTGAGGGACGCCGAGCCCTGAGTATTGGGCGGGGACTTGGCTGATCAAGGGGCCCATAAAAGCGGCCGCCCAGCCAGGCAGCGCTACAGCTGCGAGCAGCGGAAGCGAACAAACAGGGCGGCTTACAGGGGAGTTTGAGAGGGAGTTCTCATTGGAAGGAGAAGGTACCTGTGTTTGCATCTGTCCTTGTCGGTCTTGTGTGTTGGTTTGTAGGGGCCGGCAGGGGCTGGGGGCTGTGAGGGACGCCGAGCCTGAGTATTGGGCGGGGATTGGCTGATCAAGGGGTCCATAAAAGCGGGTCCGCCCAGCCAGGCAGCGCTACAGCTGCGAGCAGCGGAAGCGAACAAACAGGGCGGCTAACAGGGGAGTTTGAGAGGGAGTTCTCATTGGAGGAGAAGGTACCTGTGTTTGCATCTGTCCTTGTCGGTCTGTGTGTTGGTTTGTAGGGGCCGGCAGGGGCTGGGGGCTGTGAGGGACGCCGAGCCTGAGTATTGGGCGGGGCTTGGCTGATCAAGGGGCCCATAAAAGCGGCCGCCCAGCCGGGCAGCGGTACAGCTGCTGGAGTGAGCAGCGGAAGCGAACCAAACAGGGCGGCTAACAGGGGAGTTTGAGAGGGAGTTCTCATTGGAGAGAAGGTACCTGTATTTGCATCTGTCCTTGTCGGTCTTGTGTGTTGGTTTGTAGGGGCCGCAGGGGCTGGGGGCTGTGAGGGACGCCGAGCCCTGAGTATTGGGCCGGGCTTGGCTGATCAAGGGGCCCATAAAAGCGGCCGCCCAGCCGGGCAGCGCTACAGCTGCGAGCAGCGGAAGCGAACAAACAGGGCGGCTAACAGGGGAGTTTGAGAGGGAGTTCTCATTGGAGGAGAAGGTACCTGTATTTGCATCTGTCCTTGTCGGTCTTGGTGTGTTGGTTTGTAGGGGCCGGCAGGGGCTGGGGGCTGTGAGGGACGCCGAGCCCTGAGTATTGGGCGGGGCTTGGCTGATCAAGGGGCCCATAAAAGCGGCCGCCCAGCCAGGCAGCGCTACAGCTGCGAGCAGCGGAAGCGAACAAACAGGGCGGCTAACAGGGGAGTTTGAGAGGGAGTTCTCATTGGAGGAGAAGGTACCTGTGTTTGCATCTGTCCTTGTCGGTCTTGTGTGTTGGTTTGTAGGGGCCGGCAGGGGCTGGGGGCTGTGAGGGACGCCGAGCCCTGAGTATTGGGCGGGGCTTGGCTGATCAAGGGGCCCATAAAAGCGGCCGCCCAGCCAGCAGCGCTACAGCTGCGAGCAGCGGAAGCGAACAAACAGGGCGGCTAACAGGGGAGTTTGAGAGGGAGTTCTCATTGGAGGAGAAGGTACCTGTGTTTGCATCTGTCCTTGTTGGTCTTGTGTGTTGGTTTGTAGGGGCCGGCAGGGGCTGGAGGCTGTGAGGGACGCCGAGCCCTGAGTATTGGGCGGGGCTTGGCTGATCAAGGGGCCCATAAAAGCTGCCGCCCAGCCAGGCAGCGCTACAGCTGCGAGCAGCGGAAGCGAACAAACAGGGCGGCTAACAGGGGAGTTTGAGAGGGAGTTCTCATTGGAGGAGAAGGTACCTGTGTTTGCATCTGTCCTTGTCGGTCTTGTGTGTTGGTTTGTAGGGGCCGGCAGGGGCTGGAGGCTGTGAGGGACGCCGAGCCCTGAGTATTGGGCGGGGATTGGCTGATCAAGGGGCCCATAAAAGCGGCCGCCCAGCCAGGCAGCGCTACAGCTGCGAGCAGCGGAAGCGAACAAACAGGGCGGCTAACAGGGGAGTTTGAGAGGGAGTTCTCATTGGAGGAGAAGGTACCTGTGTTTGCATCTGTCCTTGTCGGTCTTGTGTGTTGGTTTGTAGGGGCCGGCAGGGGCTGGGGGCTGTGAGGGACGCCGAGCCCTGAGTATTGGGCGGGGATTGGCTGATCAAGGGGCCCATAAAAGCGGCCGCCCAGCCAGGCAGCGCTACAGCTGCGAGCAGCGGAAGCGAAATAACAGGGCGGCTAACAGGGGAGTTTGAGAGGGAGTTCTCATTGGAGGAGAAGGTACCTGTATTTGCATCTGTCCTTGTCGGTCTTGTGTGTTGGTTTGTAGGGGCCGGCAGGGGCTGGGGGCTGTGAGGGACGCCGAGCCCTGAGTATTGGGCGGGGCTTGGCTGATCAAGGGGCCCATAAAAGCGGCCGCCCAGCCGGGCAGCGGTACAGCTGCGAGCAGCGGAAGCGAACAAACAGGGCGGCTAACAGGGGAGTTTGAGAGGGAGTTCTCATTGGAGGAGAAGGTACCTGTATTTGCATCTGTCCTTGTCGGTCTTGTGTGTTGGTTTGTAGGGGCCGGCAGGGGCTGGGGGCTGTGAGGGACGCCGAGCCCTGAGTATTGGGCCGGGCTTGGCTGATCAAGGGGCCCATAAAAGCGGCCGCCCAGCCAGGCAGCGCTACAGCTGCGAGCAGCGGAAGCGAACAAACAGAGCGGCTAACAGGGGAGTTTGAGAGGGAGTTCTCATTGGAGGAGAAGGTACCTGTGTTTGCATCTGTCCTTGTTGGTCTTGTGTGTTGGTTTGTAGGGGCCGGCAGGGGCTGGGGGCTGTGAGGGACGCCGAGCCCTGAGTATTGGGCGGGGCTTGGCTGATCAAGGGGCCCATAAAAGCGGCCGCCCAGCCGGGCAGCGCTACAGCTGCGAGCAGCGGAAGCGAACAAACAGGGCGGCTAACAGGGGAGTTTGAGAGGGAGTTCTCATTGGAGGAGAAGGTACCTGTGTTTGCATCTGTCCTTGTCGGTCTTGTGTGTTGGTTTGTAGGGGCCGGCAGGGGCTGGAGGCTGTGAGGGACGCCGAGCCCTGAGTATTGGGCGGGGCTTGGCTGATCAAGGGGCCCATAAAAGCGGGCCGCCCAGCCAGGCAGCGCTACAGCTGCGAGCAGCGGAAGCGAACAAACAGGGCGGCTAACAGGGGAGTTTGAGAGGGAGTTCTCATTGGAGGAGAAGGTACCTGTGTTTGCATCTGTCCTTGTCGGTCTTGTGTGTTGGTTTGTAGGGGCCGGCAGGGGCTGGAGGCTGTGAGGGACGCCGAGCCCTGAGTATTGGGCGGGGATTGGCTGATCAAGGGGCCCATAAAAGCGGCCGCCCAGCCAGGCAGCGCTACAGCTGCGAGCAGCGGAAGCGAACAAACAGGGCGGCTAACAGGGGAGTTTGAGAGGGAGTTCTCATTGGAGGAGAAGGTACCTGTGTTTGCATCTGTCCTTGTCGGTCTTGTGTGTTGGTTTGTAGGGGCCGGCAGGGGCTGGGGGCTGTGAGGGACGCCGAGCCCTGAGTATTGGGCGGGGCTTGGCTGATCAAGGGGCCCATAAAAGCGGCCGCCCAGCCAGGCAGCGCTACAGCTGCGAGCAGCGGAAGCGAACAAACAGGGCGGCTAACAGGGGAGTTTGAGAGGGAGTTCTCATTGGAGGAGAAGGTACCTGTATTTGCATCTGTCCTTGTCGGTCTTGTGTGTTGGTTTGTAGGGGCCGGCAGGGGCTGGGGGCTGTGAGGGAGGCCGAGCCCTGAGTATTGGGCGGGGCTTGGCTGATCAAGGGGCCCATAAAAGCGGCCGCCAGCCGGGCAGCGGTACAGCTGCGAGCAGCGGAAGCGAACAAACAGGGCGGCTAACAGGGGAGTTTGAGAGGGAGTTCTCATTGGAGGAGAAGGTACCTGTATTTGCATCTGTCCTTGTCGGTCTTGTGTGTTGGTTTGTAGGGGCCGGCAGGGGCTGGGGGCTGTGAGGGACGCCGAGCCCTGAGTATTGGGCCGGGCTTGGCTGATCAAGGGGCCCATAAAAGCGGCCGCCCAGCCAGGCAGCGCTACAGCTGCGAGCAGCGGAAGCGAACAAACAGGGCGGCTAACAGGGGAGTTTGAGAGGGAGTTCTCATTGGAGGAGAAGGTACCTGTGTTTGCATCTGTCCTTGTCGGTCTTGTGTGTTGGTTTGTAGGGGCCTGCAGGGGCTGGGGGCTGTGAGGGACGCCGAGCCCTGAGTATTGGGCGGGGCTTGGCTGATCAAGGGGCCCATAAAAGCGGCCGCCCAGCCAGGCAGCGCTACAGCTGCGAGCAGCGGAAGCGAACAAACAGAGCGGCTAACAGGGGAGTTTGAGAGGGAGTTCTCATTGGAGGAGAAGGTACCTGTGTTTGCATCTGTCCTTGTTGGTCTTGTGTGTTGGTTTGTAGGGGCCGGCAGGGGCTGGGGGCTGTGAGGGACGCCGAGCCCTGAGTATTGGGCGGGGCTTGGCTGATCAAGGGGCCCATAAAAGCGGCCGCCCAGCCGGGCAGCGGTACCGCTGCGAGCAGCGGAAGCGAACAAACAGGGCGGCTAACAGGGGAGTTTGAGAGGGAGTTCTCATTGGAGGAGAAGCTACCTGTATTTGCATCTGTCCTTGTTGGTCTTGTGTGTTGGTTTGTAGGGGCCGGCAGGGGCTGGGGGCTGTGAGGGACGCCGAGCCTTGAGTATTGGGCGGGGCTTGGCTGATCAAGGGGCCCATAAAAGCGGCCGCCCAGCCAGGCAGCGCTACAGCTGCGAGCAGCGGAAGCGAACAAACAGGGGCGGCTAACAGGGGAGTTTGAGAGGGAGTTCTCATTGGAGGAGAAGGTACCTGTATTTGCATCTGTCCTTGTTGGTCTTGTGTGTTGGTTTGTAGGGGCCGGCAGGGGCTGGGGGCTGTGAGGGACGCCGAGCCCTGAGTATTGGGCCGGGCTTGGCTGATCAAGGGGCCCATAAAAGCAGCCGCCCAGCCAGGCAGCGCTACAGCTGCGAGCAGCGGAAGCGAACAAACAGGGCGGCTAACAGGGGAGTTTGAGAGGGAGTTCTCATTGGAGGAGAAGGTACCTGTATTTGCATCTGTCCTTGTCGGTCTTGTGTGTTGGTTTGTAGGGGCCGGCAGGGGCTGGGGGCTGTGAGGGACGCCGAGCCCTGAGTCTTGGGCGGGGCTTGGCTGATCAAGGGGCCCATAAAAGCGGCCGCCCAGCCAGGCAGCGCTACAGCTGCGAGCAGCGGAAGCGAACAAACAGGGCGGCTAACAGGGGAGTTTGAGAGGGAGTTCTCATTGGAGGAGAAGGTACCTGTGTTTGCATCTGTCCTTGTCGGTCTTGTGTGTTGGTTTGTAGGGGCCGGCAGGGGCTGGGGGCTGTGAGGGACGCCGAGCCCTGAGTCTTGGGCGGGGCTTGGCTGATCAAGGGGCCCATAAAAGCGGACGCCCAGCCAGGCAGCGCTACAGCTGCGAGCAGCGGAAGCGAAGAAACAGGGCGGCTAACAGGGGAGTTTGAGAGGGAGTTCTCATTGGAGGAGAAGGTACCTGTATTTGCATCTGTCCTTGTCGGTCTTGTGTGTTGGTTTGTAGGGGCCGGCAGGGGCTGGGGGCTGTGAGGGACGCCGAGCCCTGAGTATTGGGCGGGGCTTGGCTGATCAAGGGGCCCATAAAAGCGGCCGCCCAGCCAGGCAGCGCTACAGCTGCGAGCAGCGGAAGCGAACAAACAGGGCGGCTAACAGGGGAGTTTGAGAGGGAGTTCTCATTGGAGGAGAAGGTACCTGTGTTTGCATCTGTCCTTGTCGGTCTTGTGTGTTGGTTTGTAGGGGCCGGCAGGGGCTGGGGGCTGTGAGGGACGCCGAGCCCTGAGTATTGGGCGGGGCTTGGCTGATCAAGGGGCCCATAAAAGCGGCCGCCCAGCCAGGCAGCGCTACAGCTGCGAGCAGCGGAAGCGAACAAACAGGGCGGCTAACAGGGGAGTTTGAGAGGGAGTTCTCATTGGAGGAGAAGGTACCTGTGTTTGCATCTGTCCTTGTCGGTCTTGTGTGTTGGTTTGTAGGGGCCGGCAGGGGCTGTGGGCTGTGAGGGACGCCGAGCCCTGAGTAGTGGGCGGGGCTTGGCTGATCAAGGGGCCCATAAAAGCGGCCGACCAGCCAGGCAGCGCTACAGCTGCGAGCAGCGGAAGCGAACAAACAGGGCGGCTAACAGGGGAGTTTGAGAGGGAGTTCTCATTGGAGGAGAAGGTACCTGTATTTGCATCTGTCCTTGTCGGTTTTGTGTGTTGGTTTGTAGGGGCCGGCAGGGGCTGGGGGCTGTGAGGGACGCCGAGCCCTGAGTATTGGGCGGGGCTTGGCTGATCAAGGGGCCCATAAAAGCGGCCGCCCAGCCGGGCAGCGGTACAGCTGCGAGCAGCGGAAGCGAACAAACAGGGCGGCTAACAGGGGAGTTTGAGAGGGAGTTCTCATTGGAGGAGAAGGTACCTGTATTTGCATCTGTCCTTGTCGGTCTTGTGTGTTGGTTTGTAGGGGCCGGCAGGGGCTGGGGGCTGTGAGGGACGCCGAGCCCTGAGTATTGGGCGGGGCTTGGCTGATCAAGGGGCCCATAAAAGCGGCCGCCCAGCCAGGCAGCGCTACAGCTGCGACCAGCGGAAGCGAACAAACAGGGCGGCTAACAGGGGAGTTTGAGAGGGAGTTCTCATTGGAGGAGAAGGTACCTGTATTTGCATCTGTCCTTGTCGGTCTTGTGTGTTGGTTTGTAGGGGCCGGCAGGGGCTGGGGGCTGTGAGGGACGCCGAGCCCTGAGTATTGGGCCGGGCTTGGCTGATCAAGGGGCCCATAAAAGCGGCCGCCCAGCCAGGCAGCGCTACAGCTGCGACCAGCGGAAGCGAACAAACAGGGCGGCTAACAGGGGAGTTTGAGAGGGAGTTCTCATTGGAGGAGAAGGTACCTGTATTTGCATCTGTCCTTGTCGGTCTTGTGTGTTGGTTTGTAGGGGCCGGCAGGGGCTGGGGGCTGTGAGGGACGCCGAGCCCTGAGTATTGGGCGGGGCTTGGCTGATCAAGGGGCCCATAAAAGCGGCCGCCCAGCCAGGCAGCGCTACAGCTGCGAGCAGCGGAAGCGAACAAACAGGGCGGCTAACAGGGGAGTTTGAGTGGGAGTTCTCATTGGAGGAGAAGGTACCTGTATTTGCATCTGTCCTTGTCGGTCTTGTGTGTTGGTTTGTAGGGGCCGGCAGGGGCTGGGGGCTGTGAGGGACGCCGAGCCCTGAGTATTGGGCGGGGCTTGGCTGATCAAGGGGCCCATAAAAGCGGCCGCCCAGCCAGGCAGCGCTACAGCTGCGAGCAGCGGAAGCGAACAAACAGGGCGGCTAACAGGGGAGTTTGAGAGGGAGTTCTCATTGGAGGAGAAGGTACCTGTGTTTGCATCTGTCCTTGTCGGTCTTGTGTGTTGGTTTGTAGGGGCCGGCAGGGGCTGGGGGCTGTGAGGGACGCCGAGCCCTGAGTATTGGGCGGGGCTTGGCTGATCAAGGGGCCCATAAAAGCGGCCGCCCAGCCAGGCAGCGCTACAGCTGCGAGCAGCGGAAGCGAACAAACAGGGCGGCTAACAGGGGAGTTTGAGAGGGAGTTCTCATTGGAGGGGAAGGTACCTGTGTTTGCATCTGTCCTTGTCGGTCTTGTGTGTTGGTTTGTAGGGGCCGGCAGGGGCTGGGGGCTGTGAGGGACGCCGAGCCCTGAGTATTGGGCGGGGCTTGGCTGATCAAGGGGCCCATAAAAGCGGCCGCCCAGCCAGGCAGCGCTACATCTGCGAGCAGCGGAAGCGAACAAACAGAGCGGCTAACAGGGGAGTTTGAGAGGGAGTTCTCATTGGAGGAGAAGGTACCTGTGTTTGCATCTGTCCTTGTTGGTCTAGTGTGTTGGTTTGTAGGGGCCGGCAGGGGCTGGAGGCTGTGAGGGACGCCGAGCCCTGAGTATTGGGCGGGGCTTGGCTGATCAAGGGGCCCATAAAAGCGGCCGCCCAGCCAGGCAGCGCTACAGCTGCGAGCATCGGAAGCGAACAAACAGGGCGGCTAACAGGGGAGTTTGAGAGGGAGTTCTCATTGGAGGAGAAGGTACCTGTGTTTGCATCTGTCCTTGTTGGTCTTGTGTGTTGGTTTGTAGGGGCCGGCAGGGGCTGGGGGCTGTGAGGGACGCCGAGCCCTGAGTATTGGGCCGGGCTTGGCTGATCAAGGGGCCCATAAAAGCGGCCGCCCAGCCAGGCAGCGCTACAGCTGCGACCAGCGGAAGCGAACAAACAGGGCGGCTAACAGGGGAGTTTGAAAGGGAGTTCTCATTGGAGGAGAAGGTACCTGTATTTGCATCTGTCCTTGTCGGTCTTGTGTGTTGGTTTGTAGGGGCCGGCAGGGGCTGGGGGCTGTGAGGGACGCCGAGCCCTGAGTATTGGGCGGGGCTTGGCTGATCAAGGGGCCCATAAAAGCGGCCGCCCAGCCAGGCAGCGCTACAGCTGCGAGCAGCGGAAGCGAACAAACAGGGCGGCTAACAGGGGAGTTTGAGAGGGAGTTCTCATTGGAGGAGAAGGTACCTGTATTTGCATCTGTCCTTGTCGGTCTTGTGTGTTGGTTTGTAGGGGCCGGCAGGGGCTGGGGGCTGTGAGGGACGCCGAGCCCTGAGTATTGGGCGGGGCTTGGCTGATCAAGGGGCCCATAAAAGCGGCCGCCCAGCCAGGCAGCGCTACAGCTGCGAGCAGCGGAAGCGAACAAACAGGGCGGCTAACAGGGGAGTTTGAGAGGGAGTTCTCATTGGAGGAGAAGGTACCTGTGTTTGCATCTGTCCTTGTCGGTCTTGTGTGTTGGTTTGTAGGGGCCGGCAGGGGCTGGGGGCTGTGAGGGACGCCGAGCCCTGAGTATTGGGCGGGGCTTGGCTGATCAAGGGGCCCATAAAAGCGGCCGCCCAGCCAGGCAGCGCTACAGCTGCGAGCAGCGGAAGCGAACAAACAGGGCGGCTAACAGGGGAGTTTGAGAGGGAGTTCTCATTGGAGGAGAAGGTACCTGTGTTTGCATCTGTCCTTGTCGGTCTTGTGTGTTGGTTTGTAGGGGCCGGCAGGGGCTGGGGGCTGTGAGGGACGCCGAGCCCTGAGTAGTGGGCGGGGCTTGGCTGATCAAGGGGCCCATAAAAGCGGCCGCCCAGCCAGGCAGCGCTACAGCTGCGAGCAGCGGAAGCGAACAAACAGGGCGGCTAACAGGGGAGTTTGAGAGGGAGTTCTCATTGGAGGAGAAGGTACCTGTGTTTGCATCTGTCCTTGTCGGTCTTGTGTGTTGGTTTGTAGGGGCCGGCAGGGGCTGGGGGCTGTGAGGGACGCCGAGCCCTGAGTATTGGGCGGGGCTTGGCTGATCAAGGGGCCCATAAAAGCGGCCGCCCAGCCAGGCAGCGCTACAGCTGCGAGCAGCGGAAGCGAACAAACAGGGCGGCTAACAGGGGAGTTTGAGAGGGAGTTCTCATTGGAGGAGAAGGTACCTGTGTTTGCATCTGTCCTTGTCGGTCTTGTGTGTTGGTTTGTAGGGGCCGGCAGGGGCTGGGGGCTGTGAGGGACGCCGAGCCCTGAGTATTGGGCGGGGCTTGGCTGATCAAGGGGCCCATAAAAGCGGCTACCCAGCCAGGCAGCGCTACAGCTGCGAGCAGCGGAAGCGAACAAACAGGGCGGCTAACAGGGGAGTTTGAGAGGGAGTTCTCATTGGAGGAGAAGGTACCTGTGTTTGCATCTGTCCTTGTTGGTCTAGTGTGTTGGTTTGTAGGGGCCGGCAGGGGCTGGAGGCTGTGAGGGACGCCGAGCCCTGAGTATTGGGCGGGGCTTGGCTGATCAAGGGGCCCATAAAAGCGGCCGCCCAGCCAGGCAGCGCTACAGCTGCGAGCAGCGGAAGCGAACAAACAGGGCGGCTAACAGGGGAGTTTGAGAGGGAGTTCTCATTGGAGGAGAAGGTACCTGTGTTTGCATCTGTCCTTGTTGGTCTTGTGTGTTGGTTTGTAGGGGCCGGCAGGGGCTGGGGGCTGTGAGGGACGCCGAGCCCTGAGTATTGGGCGGGGCTTGGCTGATCAAGGGGCCCATAAAAGCGGCCGCCCAGCCAGGCAGCGCTACAGCTGCGAGCAGCGGAAGCGAACAAACAGGGCGGCTAACAGGGGAGTTTGAGAGGGAGTTCTCATTGGAGGAGAAGGTACCTGTGTTTGCATCTGTCCTTGTTGGTCTTGTGTGTTGGTTTGTAGGGGCCGGCAGGGGCTGGGGGCTGTGAGGGACGCCGAGCCCTGAGTATTGGGCGGGGCTTGGCTGATCAAGGGGCCCATAAAAGCGGCCGCCCAGCCAGGCAGCGCTACAGCTGCGAGCAGCGGAAGCGAACAAACAGGGCGGCTAACAGGGGAGTTTGAGAGGGAGTTCTCATTGGAGGAGAAGGTACCTGTGTTTGCATCTGTCCTTGTTGGTCTTGTGTGTTGGTTTGTAGGGGCCGGCAGGGGCTGGGGGCTGTGAGGGACGCCGTGCCCTGAGTATTGGGCGGGGCTTGGCTGATCAAGGGGCCCATAAAAGCGGCCGCCCAGCCAGGCAGCGCTACAGCTGCGAGCAGCGGATGCGAACAAACAGGGCGGCTAACAGGGGAGTTTGAGAGGGAGTTCTCATTGGAGGAGAAGGTACCTGTGTTTGCATCTGTCCTTGTTGGTCTTGTGTGTTGGTTTGTAGGGGCCGGCAGGGGCTGGGGGCTGTGAGGGACGCCGAGCCCTGAGTATTGGGCGGGGCTTGGCTGATCAAGGGGCCCATAAAAGCGGCCGCCCAGCCAGGCAGCGCTACAGCTGCGAGCAGCGGAAGCGAACAAACAGGGCGGCTAACAGGGGAGTTTGAGAGGGAGTTCTCATTGGAGGAGAAGGTACCTGTATTTGCATCTGTCCTTGTTGGTCCTGTGTGTTGGTTTGTAGGGGCGGGCAGGGGCTGGGGGCTGTGAGGGACGCCGAGCCCTGAGTATTGGGCGGGGCTTGGCTGATCAAGGGGCCCATAAAAGCGGCCGCCCAGCCAGGCAGCGCTACAGCTGCGAGCAGCGGAAGCGAACAAACAGGGCGGCTAACAGGGGAGTTTGAGAGGGAGTTCTCATTGGAGGAGAAGGTACCTGTGTTTGCATCTGTCCTTGTTGGTCTTGTGTGTTGGTTTGTAGGGGCCGGCAGGGGCTGGAGGCTGTGAGGGACGCCGAGCCCTGAGTATTGGGCGGGGCTTGGCTGATCAAGGGGCCCATAAAAGCGGCCGCCCAGCCAGGCAGCGCTACAGCTGCGAGCAGCGGAAGCGAACAAACAGGGCGGCTAACAGGGGAGTTTGAGAGGGAGTTCTCATTGGAGGAGAAGGTACCTGTGTTTGCATCTGTCCTTGTTGGTCTTGTGTGTTGGTTTGTAGGGGCCGGCAGGGGCTGGGGGCTGTGAGGGACGCCGAGCCCTGAGTATTGGGCGGGGCTTGGCTGATCAAGGGGCCCATAAAAGCGGCCGCCCAGCCAGGCAGCGCTACAGCTGCGAGCAGCGGAAGCGAACAAACAGGGCGGCTAACAGGGGAGTTTGAGAGGGAGTTCTCATTGGAGGAGAAGGTACCTGTGTTTGCATCTGTCCTTGTTGGTCTTGTGTGTTGGTTTGTAGGGGCCGGCAGGGGCTGGGGGCTGTGAGGGACGCCGAGCCCTGAGTATTGGGCGGGGCTTGGCTGATCAAGGGGCCCATAAAAGCGGCCGCCCAGCCAGGCAGCGCTACAGCTGCGAGCAGCGGAAGCGAACAAACAGGGCGGCTAACAGGGGAGTTTGAGAGGGAGTTCTCATTGGAGGAGAAGGTACCTGTGTTTGCATCTGTCCTTGTTGGTCTTGTGTGTTGGTTTGTAGGGGCCGGCAGGGGCTGGGGGCTTTGAGGGACGCCGAGCCCTGAGTATTGGGGGGGGCTTGGCTGATCAAGGGGCCCATAAAAGCGGCCGCCCAGCCAGGCAGCGCTACAGCTGCGAGCAGCGGAAGCGAACAAACAGGGCGGCTAACAGGGGAGTTTGAGAGGGAGTTCTCATTGGAGGAGAAGGTACCTGTGTTTGCATCTGTCCTTGTTGGTCCTGTGTGTTGGTTTGTAGGGGCCGGCAGGGGCTGGGGGCTGTGAGGGACGCCGAGCCCTGAGTATTGGGGGGGGCTTGGCTGATCAAGGGGCCCATAAAAGCGGCCGCCCAGCCAGGCAGCGCTACAGCTGCGAGCAGCGGAAGCGAACAAACAGGGCGGCTAACAGGGGAGTTTGAGAGGGAGTTCTCATTGGAGGAGAAGGTACCTGTGTTTGCATCTGTCCTTGTTGGTCTTGTGTGTTGGTTTGTAGGGGCCGGCAGGGGCTGGGGGCTGTGAGGGACGCCGAGCCCTGAGTATTGGGCGGGGCTTGGCTGATCAAGGGGCCCATAAAAGCGGCCGCCCAGCCAGGCAGCGCTACAGCTGCGAGCAGCGGAAGCGAACAAACAGGGCGGCTAACAGGGGAGTTTGAGAGGGAGTTCTCATTGGAGGAGAAGGTACCTGTGTTTGCATCTGTCCTTGTTGGTCTTGTGTGTTGGTTTGTAGGGGCCGGCAGGGGCTGGGGGCTGTGAGGGACGCCGTGCCCTGAGTATTGGGCGGGGCTTGGCTGATCAAGGGGCCCATAAAAGCGGCCGCCCAGCCAGGCAGCGCTACAGCTGCGAGCAGCGGATGCGAACAAACAGGGCGGCTAACAGGGGAGTTTGAGAGGGAGTTCTCATTGGAGGAGAAGGTACCTGTGTTTGCATCTGTCCTTGTTGGTCTTGTGTGTTGGTTTGTAGGGGCCGGCAGGGGCTGGGGGCTGTGAGGGACGCCGAGCCCTGAGTATTGGGCGGGGCTTGGCTGATCAAGGGGCCCATAAAAGCGGCCGCCCAGCCAGGCAGCGCTACAGCTGCGAGCAGCGGAAGCGAACAAACAGGGCGGCTAACAGGGGAGTTTGAGAGGGAGTTCTCATTGGAGGAGAAGGTACCTGTATTTGCATCTGTCCTTGTTGGTCCTGTGTGTTGGTTTGTAGGGGCGGGCAGGGGCTGGGGGCTGTGAGGGACGCCGAGCCCTGAGTATTGGGCGGGGCTTGGCTGATCAAGGGGCCCATAAAAGCGGCCGCCCAGCCAGGCAGCGCTACAGCTGCGAGCAGCGGAAGCGAACAAACAGGGCGGCTAACAGGGGAGTTTGAGAGGGAGTTCTCATTGGAGGAGAAGGTACCTGTGTTTGCATCTGTCCTTGTTGGTCTTGTGTGTTGGTTTGTAGGGGCCGGCAGGGGCTGGAGGCTGTGAGGGACGCCGAGCCCTGAGTATTGGGCGGGGCTTGGCTGATCAAGGGGCCCATAAAAGCGGCCGCCCAGCCAGGCAGCGCTACAGCTGCGAGCAGCGGAAGCGAACAAACAGGGCGGCTAACAGGGGAGTTTGAGAGGGAGTTCTCATTGGAGGAGAAGGTACCTGTGTTTGCATCTGTCCTTGTTGGTCTTGTGTGTTGGTTTGTAGGGGCCGGCAGGGGCTGGGGGCTGTGAGGGACGCCGAGCCCTGAGTATTGGGCGGGGCTTGGCTGATCAAGGGGCCCATAAAAGCGGCCGCCCAGCCAGGCAGCGCTACAGCTGCGAGCAGCGGAAGCGAACAAACAGGGCGGCTAACAGGGGAGTTTGAGAGGGAGTTCTCATTGGAGGAGAAGGTACCTGTGTTTGCATCTGTCCTTGTTGGTCTTGTGTGTTGGTTTGTAGGGGCCGGCAGGGGCTGGGGGCTGTGAGGGACGCCGAGCCCTGAGTATTGGGCGGGGCTTGGCTGATCAAGGGGCCCATAAAAGCGGCCGCCCAGCCAGGCAGCGCTACAGCTGCGAGCAGCGGAAGCGAACAAACAGGGCGGCTAACAGGGGAGTTTGAGAGGGAGTTCTCATTGGAGGAGAAGGTACCTGTGTTTGCATCTGTCCTTGTTGGTCTTGTGTGTTGGTTTGTAGGGGCCGGCAGGGGCTGGGGGCTGTGAGGGACGCCGAGCCCTGAGTATTGGGGGGGGCTTGGCTGATCAAGGGGCCCATAAAAGCGGCCGCCCAGCCAGGCAGCGCTACAGCTGCGAGCAGCGGAAGCGAACAAACAGGGCGGCTAACAGGGGAGTTTGAGAGGGAGTTCTCATTGGAGGAGAAGGTACCTGTGTTTGCATCTGTCCTTGTTGGTCCTGTGTGTTGGTTTGTAGGGGCCGGCAGGGGCTGGGGGCTGTGAGGGACGCCGAGCCCTGAGTATTGGGGGGGGCTTGGCTGATCAAGGGGCCCATAAAAGCGGCCGCCCAGCCAGGCAGCGCTACAGCTGCGAGCAGCGGAAGCGAACAAACAGGGCGGCTAACAGGGGAGTTTGAGAGGGAGTTCTCATTGGAGGAGAAGGTACCTGTGTTTGCATCTGTCCTTGTTGGTCCTGTGTGTTGGTTTGTAGGGGCGGGCAGCGGCTGGGGGCTGTGAGGGACGCCGAGCCCTGAGTATTGGGCGGGGCTTGGCTGATCAAGGGGCCCATAAAAGCGGCCGCCCAGCCAGGCAGCGCTACAGCTGCGAGCAGCGGAAGCGAACAAAGAGGGCGGCTAACAGGGGAGTTTGAGAGGGAGTTCTCATTGGAGGAGAAGGTACCTGTATTTGCATCTGTCCTTGTTGGTCTTGTGTGTTGGTTTGTAGGGGCGGGCAGGGGCTGGGGGCTGTGCGGGACGCCGAGCCCTGAGTATTGGGCGGGGCTTGGCTGATCAAGGGGCCCATAAAAGCGGCCGCCCAGCCAGGCAGCGCTACAGCTGCGAGCAGCGGAAGCGAACAAAGAGGGCGGCTAACAGGGGAGTTTGAGAGGGAGTTCTCATTGGAGGAGAAGGTACCTGTATTTGCATCTGTCCTTGTTGGTCTTGTGTGTTGGTTTGTAGGGGCGGGCAGGGGCTGGGGGCTGTGAGGGACGCCGAGCCCTGAGTATTGGGCGGGGCTTGGCTGATCAAGGGGCCCATAAAAGCGGCCGCCCAGCCAGGCAGCGCTACAGCTGTGAGCAGCGGAAGCGAACAAACAGGGCGGCTAACAGGGGAGTTTGAGAGGGAGTTCTCATTGGAGGAGAAGGTACCTGTATTTGCATCTGTCCTTGTTGGTCCTGTGTGTTGGTTTGTAGGGGCGGGCAGGGGCTGGGGGCTGTGAGGGACGCCGAGCCCTGAGTATGGGGCGGGGCTTGGCTGATCAAGGGGCCCATAAAAGCGGCCGCCCAGCCAGGCAGCGCTACAGCTGCGAGCAGCGGAAGCGAACAAACAGGGCGGCTAACAGGGGAGTTTGAGAGGGAGTTCTCATTGGAGGAGAAGGTACCTGTGTTTGCATCTGTCCTTGTCGGTCTTGTGTGTTGGTTTGTAGGGGCCGGCAGGGGCTGGGGGCTGTGAGGGACGCCGAGCCCTGAGTATTGGGCGGGGCTTGGCTGATCAAGGGGCCCATAAAAGCGGCCGCCCAGCCAGGCAGCGCTACAGCTACGAGCAGCGGAAGCGAACAAACAGGGCGGCTAACAGGGGAGTTTGAGAGGGAGTTCTCATTG
>NW_027053590.1:0-2500 GCF_011386835.1 Chrysemys picta bellii
GAGGGGACTCTGAAAATTTTTCAGCCCTTTCGACTCGGGGTTGACCTGGTGGCCGAGAGGGGCCTCGCACGGCAGGCAAGCCGCCCTGGGCTCACCCTCCCCGGCCGCAGCGAGGGACTGCCCCTCCCCACCCCCCGGCTGACAGGATCGGGCGCACTGGAAGTCCGGGACAGTATTTTCCCCGACGCCGGGGAGGGCGGGCGGAGGGGCTCTGGCGGCCAGCCCGGGCCCCGGAGCTCGAAAAGGAAAAAAGGACCGGGCCCGCGAGAGACGGGGGCCCTGCCGCAGGGGGGGGGGGCAGTCCGACCGGGGCTCACCGTGCGGCAGGCCCGGGCGTCGGCAGGGGAAAGCGGGCGAGGAGGCGCGGGGCCGGGTGCCTACGGCCATACCGGACCGAACGCCCCCGATCCCGTCCGATCTCGGAAGGTAAACCGTCCCGGGCCTGGCTAGTACTTGGATGGGTGACCGCCTGGGAATCCCAGGTGCCGTAGGCAGCTTTTCCCGGTCCGAGTCAGCTCTCTCTCCTTTTCTGGGGGGGAAGGAGAGGGGGGGACGGGCCGGAAAGCCCCTCGTCGCTCCTGCCGAGTCGGAGGTCGCGGCCGCAGGTCACGGGTCTGGGCGCCTGGGGTCCGGCTCCCCACCCACCCGGCTTCCTCCGCGGAGGACCCCCCCCGGGGCCACCGAAGCCGCTGGGGGAGACCCCGGGCATGGGGCGGACTGGCCCGGACCCTCCCGGCCGCCGGCCCGCAGGTCCGCCCCGAATCCCCCCCCGCGGCCACCCAGGCCAGGCCTGGCCAGGCGGGACGGACGGCGGGTGTCCAGCGCCCAGCGGCTTCCTCCAGCGGGGACCCACGGACCCCAAAGCCGCAGGGGGAGGCCCCGGGCCCGGGACGGACTCGCTCGGACCCCCTGCGCCCGGCCGCCGGCCCGCGGGACCGCCCCGAATCCCCCCGCGGCCACCCAGGCCAGGCCTGGCCAGGCGGGACGGACGGCGGGTGTCCAGCGCCCAGCGGCTTCCTCCAGCGGGGACCCACGGACCCCAAAGCCGCAGGGGGAGGCCCCGGGCCCGGGCCCGACTCGCTCGGCCCCCCCGCCTCCCCTGCGCCCGGCCCCCGGCCCGCGGGACCGCCCCGAATCCCCCCGCGGCCACCCAGGCCAGGCCTGGCCTGGCGGGACGGACGGCGGGTGTCCAGCTCCCAGTGGCTTCCTCCAGCGGGGACCCACGGACCCCAAAGCCGCAGGGGGAGGCCCCGGGCCCGGGACGGACTCGCTCGGCCCCCCCGCCTCCCCTGCGCCCGGCCCCCGGCCCGCGGGACCGCCCCGAATCCCCCCGCGGCCATCCAGGCCAGGCCTGGCCTGGCGGGCCGGTGTGCGGCTCCCCCGGGCTTCCTCCCCCGACGACCCGCGCCCCCCTGAGCCGCAGGCGGAGACCCCGGCCCCGGGGCGGACCGGCCCGGGCTCGCTCGAGCCCCCTGCGCCCGGCCCGCAGGACCGCCCCCCCGAATCCCCCGGGAGAGGCCCGGCCTGCACGCCACTGACGACCCGCGGCCCCCAAAGTCGCAGGAGGCGCCCCCCCCCGGTTAGCCCCGTCTCGCTCCGCGCCCCCCGCCCCTCGCTGCCGGGACCGGGCGCCGCCCCAGAGTCAGCCGCAGCCGGCCGGCCTGAGAGCTGCCCTCCTGTGGACGACGGTGAGTTTACCTTGATACTAACCGGCCGTCAGCCAGGTCAACCCCATTGCTAGACTGGGGTGGACCTGGTGGCCGAGTGGGGACTTGGAACATTTGACAGCTGCTTCCCGGGGCTTGACCGGTTGTCCTGAACGCCCCCCACCCCCAGCCCCAGCCCCCGGCTCCTGCTCCCCTCTCCCCAGCCTCGGTGCTCCGCTCCCTGCCTCGGAGGCTGCCTCTCTGCGGCGCCTGCATCGCCTCCGAGGACGCGCACCCTCCGGAGGCTGGACGTAAACCCACCACTGCCGCTGACCCGGCTCTCCGAGGGACGACTGTGAGGCCTCCCCCCCCCCCCCACCCCCGGACCGCCCTGGGGACGACTGCTAAGCCTCCCCCACCGGACCGCCCGGGGCAAGACTGCTAAGCCTCCCTCCCACACACACACACACACACTGTCGGGGGAGGACTATTAAGCTTTCCCCCTGGAGCGCCCGGGGCGGACGACTGTTAAGCCTGCCCCCGGAGTCCTCGGGGGAGGACTATTAAGCTTTCCCCCCTGGAGCGCCCGGGGGGGGACGACTATTAAGCCTGGCCCCCGGAGTCCTCGGGGGACGACTATTAAGCCTCCCCCGGACTGGCCGGGGGGCGACTATTAAGCCTCCCCCGGACCTGCTCCGTCTCGACTATTAAGCCCCCCTCTGTGGTCCTCAAGACCACTGCCGTGCTGCCCTCGGAGTGGGGTGACACCCGGGCCGGAAAGCAAACCGGCCACCAGGTCAACCCGTCGAATCCAATGGGTTGACCTGGTGGCCGGAAAGCAAACCAGCCGCCAG
>NW_027053590.1:15000-20000 GCF_011386835.1 Chrysemys picta bellii
CTCACACAATCCTCGAAAGGCAGGTCGAAAAAGCCAAAGCCCCGCCTTCGGCGGTACGAAACTGGAACCGGGCGCCACCTCGTGGTTCCCTCGGTCGGCCGAGACGGCGTGGGGCGACCCCTTCCGGACATCCGCGAGACGACCGGCCGTCAGGTCAACCCATTCGCTCCAAAGGGGTTGACCTGGTGGCCGAGAGGGGACTTTGAAAATTTTTCGGACTTGGAAAACTTTTTTTTTTTTTTTTCCCCCCAGCCCGCTTCCTCCGGGTTGACCCGGTGGCCGAGCGTCTCGCCGTCCCCGGACGCGGCGAGGGACTGCCTCCCGGCCGTCAGGATCGGGCCCACGGAAGTCTGATTTTAAAAAAAATTGGCCGACGCCACCGCGGAGGGCTACCCGAGCACCCCGGGCCCCGGAGCCGGAAAAGGGAAAAAAAGGATCGGGCCCACTAGAGACATGGACCCGGCCGCCAAGCAGGCCGCCCTGGGCTGACCCTCCCCGGCCGCAGCGAGGGACTGCCTCCCGGCCGACAGGATCGGGCCCCTGGAAGTCTGGGGGGGGGGGGGGAAATCGCCCCACGCCTCCGAGGAGGGCTGCCCGGGCGGGCCTGGCCCCGGAGCTCGAAAAAAAAAAAAGGATCGGGCCCACTAGAGACATGGACCAGGCCGCCCTGGGCTCACCCTCCCCGGCCGCAGCGAGGGACTGCCTCCCGGCCGACTGGATCGGGCCCCTGGAAGTCTGGAAAAAAGACTGGAACCTGACGCCTCCGAGGAGGGGGCGCCCAGGGAAGGAGGGAGATCCGGGTTGACCTGGTGACCGGACGGGAAAGAGGCCACCGGGCGTCCCCCCCCTTAAAACCTAGGGGTTGACCTGGTGGCCGGAAAGCGAACCGGCCAGCAGGTGAACCCTTTCGATTCCACGGGTTGACCTGGTGCCCGGGAAGCGAACCGGCCAGCAGGTGAACCCGTTCGATTCCACGGGTTGACCTGGTGCCCGGGAGGGGACTCTGAAAATTTTTCAGCCCTTTCGACTCGGGGTTGACCTGGTGGCCGAGAGGGGACTCGCACGGCAGGCAAGCCGCCCTGGGCTCACCCTCCCCGGCCGCAGCGAGGGACTGCCACCCGGCCGACTGGATCGGGCCCCTGGAAGTCTGGAAAAAAGAATGGAACCTGACGCCTCCGAGGAGGGGGCGCCCAGGGAAGGAGGGAGATCCGGGTTGACCTGGTGACCGGACGGGAAAGAGGCCACCTGGCGTCCCCCCCCCTTAAAACCTAGGGGTTGACCTGGTGGCCGGAAAGCGAACCGGCCAGCAGGTGAACCCTTTCGATTCCACGGGTTGACCTGGTGGCCGGAAAGCGAACCGGCCAGCAGGTGAACCCGTTCGATTCCACGGGTTGACCTGGTGCCCGGGAGGGGACTCTGAAAATTTTTCAGCCCTTTCGACTCGGGGTTGACCTGGTGGCCGAGAGGGGACTCGCACGGCAGGCAAGCCGCCCTGGGCTGACCCTCCCCGGCCGCAGCGAGGGACTGCCTCCCGGCCGACAGGATCGGGCCCCTGGAAGTCTGGGGGCGGGGGGAAATCGCCCCACGCCTCCGAGGAGGGCTGCCCGGGCGGGCCTGGCCCCGGAGCTCGAAAAAAAAAAAAAGGATCGGGCCCACTAGAGACATGGACCAGGCCGCCCTGGGCTCACCCTCCCCGGCCGCAGCGAGGGACTGCCTCCCGGCCGACTGGATCGGGCCCCTGGAAGTCTGGGGGGGGGGGGGGAATGGAACCTGACGCCTCCGAGGAGGGGACGCCCAGGGAAGGAGGGAGATCCGGGTTGACCTGGTGACCGGACGGGAAAGAGGCCACCGGGCGTGCCCCCGTTAAAACCCCTAGGGGTTGACCTGGTGGCCGGAAAGCAAACCGGCCAGCAGGTGAACCCTTTCGATTCCACGGGTTGACCTGGTGCCCGGGAAGCGAACCGGCCAGCAGGTGAACCCGTCCGATTCCACGGGTTGACCTGGTGCCCGGGAGGGGACTCTGAAAATTTTTCAGCCCTTTCGACTCGGGGTTGACCTGGTGGCCGAGAGGGGCCTCGCACGGCAGGCAAGCCGCCCTGGGCTCACCCTCCCCGGCCGCAGCGAGGGACTGCCCCTCCCCACCCCCCGGCTGACAGGATCGGGCGCACTGGAAGTCCGGGACAGTATTTTCCCCGACGCCGGGGAGGGCGGGCGGAGGGGCTCTGGCGGCCAGCCCGGGCCCCGGAGCTCGAAAAGGAAAAAAGGACCGGGCCCGCGAGAGACGGGGGCCCTGCCGCAGGGGGGGGGGGCAGTCCGACCGGGGCTCACCGTGCGGCAGGCCCGGGCGTCGGCAGGGGAAAGCGGGCGAGGAGGCGCGGGGCCGGGTGCCTACGGCCATACCGGACCGAACGCCCCCGATCCCGTCCGATCTCGGAAGGTAAACCGTCCCGGGCCTGGCTAGTACTTGGATGGGTGACCGCCTGGGAATCCCAGGTGCCGTAGGCAGCTTTTCCCGGTCCGAGTCAGCTCTCTCTCCTTTTCTGGGGGGGAAGGAGAGGGGGGGACGGGCCGGAAAGCCCCTCGTCGCTCCTGCCGAGTCGGAGGTCGCGGCCGCAGGTCACGGGTCTGGGCGCCTGGGGTCCGGCTCCCCACCCACCCGGCTTCCTCCGCGGAGGACCCCCCCCGGGGCCACCGAAGCCGCTGGGGGAGACCCCGGGCATGGGGCGGACTGGCCCGGACCCTCCCGGCCGCCGGCCCGCAGGTCCGCCCCGAATCCCCCCCCGCGGCCACCCAGGCCAGGCCTGGCCAGGCGGGACGGACGGCGGGTGTCCAGCGCCCAGCGGCTTCCTCCAGCGGGGACCCACGGACCCCAAAGCCGCAGGGGGAGGCCCCGGGCCCGGGACGGACTCGCTCGGACCCCCTGCGCCCGGCCGCCGGCCCGCGGGACCGCCCCGAATCCCCCCGCGGCCACCCAGGCCAGGCCTGGCCAGGCGGGACGGACGGCGGGTGTCCAGCGCCCAGCGGCTTCCTCCAGCGGGGACCCACGGACCCCAAAGCCGCAGGGGGAGGCCCCGGGCCCGGGCCCGACTCGCTCGGCCCCCCCGCCTCCCCTGCGCCCGGCCCCCGGCCCGCGGGACCGCCCCGAATCCCCCCGCGGCCACCCAGGCCAGGCCTGGCCTGGCGGGACGGACGGCGGGTGTCCAGCTCCCAGTGGCTTCCTCCAGCGGGGACCCACGGACCCCAAAGCCGCAGGGGGAGGCCCCGGGCCCGGGACGGACTCGCTCGGCCCCCCCGCCTCCCCTGCGCCCGGCCCCCGGCCCGCGGGACCGCCCCGAATCCCCCCGCGGCCATCCAGGCCAGGCCTGGCCTGGCGGGCCGGTGTGCGGCTCCCCCGGGCTTCCTCCCCCGACGACCCGCGCCCCCCTGAGCCGCAGGCGGAGACCCCGGCCCCGGGGCGGACCGGCCCGGGCTCGCTCGAGCCCCCTGCGCCCGGCCCGCAGGACCGCCCCCCCGAATCCCCCGGGAGAGGCCCGGCCTGCACGCCACTGACGACCCGCGGCCCCCAAAGTCGCAGGAGGCGCCCCCCCCCGGTTAGCCCCGTCTCGCTCCGCGCCCCCCGCCCCTCGCTGCCGGGACCGGGCGCCGCCCCAGAGTCAGCCGCAGCCGGCCGGCCTGAGAGCTGCCCTCCTGTGGACGACGGTGAGTTTACCTTGATACTAACCGGCCGTCAGCCAGGTCAACCCCATTGCTAGACTGGGGTGGACCTGGTGGCCGAGTGGGGACTTGGAACATTTGACAGCTGCTTCCCGGGGCTTGACCGGTTGTCCTGAACGCCCCCCACCCCCAGCCCCAGCCCCCGGCTCCTGCTCCCCTCTCCCCAGCCTCGGTGCTCCGCTCCCTGCCTCGGAGGCTGCCTCTCTGCGGCGCCTGCATCGCCTCCGAGGACGCGCACCCTCCGGAGGCTGGACGTAAACCCACCACTGCCGCTGACCCGGCTCTCCGAGGGACGACTGTGAGGCCTCCCCCCCCCCCCCACCCCCGGACCGCCCTGGGGACGACTGCTAAGCCTCCCCCACCGGACCGCCCGGGGCAAGACTGCTAAGCCTCCCTCCCACACACACACACACACACTGTCGGGGGAGGACTATTAAGCTTTCCCCCTGGAGCGCCCGGGGCGGACGACTGTTAAGCCTGCCCCCGGAGTCCTCGGGGGAGGACTATTAAGCTTTCCCCCCTGGAGCGCCCGGGGGGGGACGACTATTAAGCCTGGCCCCCGGAGTCCTCGGGGGACGACTATTAAGCCTCCCCCGGACTGGCCGGGGGGCGACTATTAAGCCTCCCCCGGACCTGCTCCGTCTCGACTATTAAGCCCCCCTCTGTGGTCCTCAAGACCACTGCCGTGCTGCCCTCGGAGTGGGGTGACACCCGGGCCGGAAAGCAAACCGGCCACCAGGTCAACCCGTCGAATCCAATGGGTTGACCTGGTGGCCGGAAAGCAAACCAGCCGCCAGGTCAACCCGTCGAAACCAATGGGTTGACCTGGTGGCCGGAAAGCAAAACGGCCGCCAGGTCAACCCAGTAGATTCAGCGGGTTGACCTGGTGGCCGAACGGGGACTTTGAAAATTTGACAGCCGCTTCCCGGGGGTTGACCTGTTGTCCCGGTGGGGACTTTGAACATTTGACAGCCGCCTCCCAGGGCTTGACCTATTGTCCCGGTGGGGACTTTGAGAATTTTACAGCCGCTTCCCGGGGCTTGACCTGGTGGCCGAGTGGGGACGTTGAACATTTGACAGCCGCTTCCAGGGGGTTGACCTGTTGTCCTGAACGCCCCCCACCTCCCCCCCGGCTCCTGCTCCCCACTCCCCAGCCTCGGTGCTCCGCTCCCTGCCTCGGAGGCTGCCTCTCTGCGGCGGCTGCATCGCGTCCGAGGACGCTCACCCTCCGGAGGCTGGACGTAAAGCCTGACACCCGCCACCGCCGCCGACACGGCTCTCGGAGG
>NW_027053591.1:10000-17500 GCF_011386835.1 Chrysemys picta bellii
AGGCAGTCCGGGAGAGGCTTAAGAGTCATCCCCCGACAGTGTGGGTGTGGGTGTGGGCGGGGGGGAGGCTTAGCAGTCGTCCCCAGGGCGGTCCGGGGGTGGGGGGAGGCCTCAGAGTCGTCCCTCCGAGAGCCGTGTCGGCGGCGGTGGCGGGTGTCAGGCTTTACATCCAGCCTCCGGAGGGTGAGCGTCCTCGGACGCGATGCAGCCGCCGCAGAGAGGCAGCCTCCGAGGCAGGGAGCGGAGCACCGAGGCTGGGGAGTGGGGAGCAGGAGCCGGGGGGGGGGAGGTGGGGGGCGTTCAGGACAACAGGTCAACCCCCGGGAAGCGGCTGTCAAATGTTCAAAGTCCCCACTCGGCCACCAGGTCAAGCCCCGGGAAGCGGCTGTAAAATGTTCAAAGTCCCCCCCGGGACAACAGGTCAAGCCCTGGGAGGCGGCTGTCAAATGTTCAAAGTCCCCACCGGGACAACAGGTCAAGCCCTGGGAGGCGGCTGTCAAATGTTCAAAGTCCCCACCGGGACAACAGGTCAACCCCCGGGAAGCGGCTGTCAAATTTTCAAAGTCCCCGTTCGGCCACCAGGTCAACCCGCTGAATCTACTGGGTTGACCTGGCGGCCGGTTTGCTTTCCGGCCACCAGGTCAACCCATTGGATTCGACGGGTTGACCTGGCGACCGGTTTGCTTTCCGGCCACCAGGTCAACCCATTGGATTCGACGGGTTGACCTGGTGGCCGGTTTGCTTTCCGGACCGGATGTCACCCCACTCCCAGGGCAGCGCGGCAGTGGTGCTGAGGACCGCAGAGGGGGGGCTTAATAGTCGAGAGGGAGCAGGTCCGGGGGAGGCTTAATAGTCGTCCCCCGAGGACTCCGGGGGCCAGGCTTAATAGTCGTCCCCCCCCCCCCCCCCCCCGGGCGCTCCAGGGGGGAAAGCTTAATAGTCCTCCCCCGAGGACTCCGGGGGCAGGCTTAACAGTCGTCCGCCCCGGGCGCTCCAGCGGGAAAGCTTAATAGTCCTCCCCTGACAGTGTGTGTGTGTGTGGGAGGGAGGCTTAGCAGTCTTGCCCCGGGTGGTCCGGTGGGGGAGGCTTAGCAGTCATCCCCCGAGGACTCCGGGGGCAGGCTTAATAGTGGTTCCAGGGGAGGCTTAATAGTCTTCCCCCGGGCAGTCCGGGAGAGGCTTAATCGTCATCCCCCGACAGTGTGTGTGTGTGTGTGTGGGGGGGAGGCTTAGCAGTCTTCCCCCAGGCTGGGTGGGGGCCTGGCGGGAGGCGTCGCAGTCTTCCCCCGGGCGGTCCGGTGGGGGAGGCTTAGCAGTCGTCCCCAGGGCGGTCCGGGGGTGGGGTGGGGTGGGGGGCCTCACAGTCGTCCCTCGGAGAGCCGGGTCGGCGGCAGTGGTGGGTTTACGTCCAGCCTCCGGAGGGTGCGCGTCCTCGGAGGCGATGCAGGCGCCGCAGAGAGGCAGCCTCCGAGGCAGGGAGCGGAGCACCGAGGCTGGGGAGAGGGGAGCAGGAGCCGGGGGCTGGGGGTGGGGGTGGGGGGCGTTCAGGACAACCGGTCAAGCCCCGGGAAGCAGCTGTCAAATGTTCCAAGTCCCCACTCGGCCACCAGGTCCACCCCAGTCTAGCAATGGGGTTGACCTGGCTGACGGCCGGTTAGTATCAAGGTAAACTCACCGTCGTCCACAGGAGGGCAGCTCTCAGGCCGGCCGGCTGCGGCTGACTCTGGGGCGGCGCCCGGTCCCGGCAGCGAGGGGCGGGGGGGCGCGGAGCGAGACGGGGCTAACCGGGGGGGGGGGGCGCCTCCTGCGACTTTGGGGGCCGCGGGTCGTCAGTGGCGTGCAGGCCGGGCCTCTCCCGGGGGATTCGGGGGGGCGGTCCTGCGGGCCGGGCGCAGGGGGCTCGGGCGAGCCCGGGCCGGTCCGCCCCGGGGCCGGGGTCTCCGCCTGCGGCTCAGGGGGGCGCGGGTCGTCGGGGGAGGAAGCCCGGGGGAGCTGCACACCGGCCCGCCAGGCCAGGCCTGGCCTGGATGGCCGCGGGGGGATTCGGGGCGGTCCCGCGGGCCGGGGGCCGGGCGCAGGGGAGGCGGGGGGTCCGAGCGAGTCCGTCCCGGGCCCGGGGCCTCCCCCTGCGGCTTTGGGGTCCGTGGGTCCCCGCTGGCGGAAGCCACTGGGAGCTGGACACCCGCCGTCCGTCCCGCCTGGCCAGGCCTGGCCTGGGTGGCCGCGGGGGGATTCGGGGCGGTCCCGCGGGCCGGCGGCCGGGCGCAGGGGAGGCGGGGGGTCCGAGCGAGTCGGTCCCGGGCCTGGGGTCTCCCCCTGCGGCTTTGGGGTCCGTGGGTCCCCGCTGGAGGAAGCCGCTGGGCGCTGGACACCCGCCGTCCGTCCCGCCTGGCCAGGCCTGGCCTGGGTGGCCGCGGGGGGATTCGGGGCGGTCCCGCGGGCCGGCGGCCGGGCGCAGGGGGTCCGAGCGAGTCCGTCCCAGGCCCGGGGCCTCCCCCTGCGGCTTTGGGGTCCGTGGGTCCCCGCTGGAGGAAGCCGCTGGGCGCTGGACACCCGCCGTCCGTCCCGCCTGGCCAGGCCTGGCCTGGGTGGCCGCGGGGGGGGATTCGGGGCGGACCTGCGGGCCGGCGGCCGGGAGGGTCCGGGCCAGTCCGCCCCATGCCCGGCGTCTCCCCCAGCGGCTTCGGTGGCCCCGGGGGGGGTCCTCCGCGGAGGAAGCCGGGTGGGTGGGGAGCCGGACCCCAGGCGCCCAGACCCGTGACCTGCGGCCGCGACCTCCGACTCGGCAGGAGCGACGAGGGGCTTTCCGGCCCGTCCCCCCCTCTCCTTCCCCCCCAGAAAAGGAGAGAGAGCTGACTCGGACCGGGAAAAGCTGCCTACGGCACCTGGGATTCCCAGGCGGTCACCCATCCAAGTACTAGCCAGGCCCGGGACGGTTTACCTTCCGAGATCGGACGGGATCGGGGGCGTTCGGTCCGGTATGGCCGTAGGCACCCGGCCCCGCGCCTCCTCGCCCGCTTTCCCCTGCCGACGCCCGGGCCTGCCGCACGGTGAGCCCCGGTCGGACTGCCCCCCCCCCTGCGGCAGGGCCCCCGTCTCTCGCGGGCCCGGTCCTTTTTTCCTTTTCGAGCTCCGGGGCCCGGGCTGGCCGCCAGAGCCCCTCCGCCCGCCCTCCCCGGCGTCGGGGAAAATACTGTCCCGGACTTCCAGTGCGCCCGATCCTGTCAGCCGGGGGGTGGGGAGGGGCAGTCCCTCGCTGCGGCCGGGGAGGGTGAGCCCAGGGCGGCTTGCCTGCCGTGCGAGGCCCCTCTCGGCCACCAGGTCAACCCCGAGTCGAAAGGGCTGAAAAATTTTCAGAGTCCCCTCCCGGGCACCAGGTCAACCCGTGGAATCGGACGGGTTCACCTGCTGGCCGGTTCGCTTCCCGGCCACCAGGTCAACCCCTAGGTTGCCGACCGGCCTACCCAGTGGCCGGTTTGCTTTCCGGCCACCAGGTCAACCCCTAGGGGTTTTAACGGGGGCACGCCCGGTGGCCTCTTTCCCGTCCGGTCACCAGGTCAACCCGGATCTCCCTCCTTCCCTGGGCGTCCCCTCCTCGGAGGCGTCAGGTTCCATTTCCCCCCCCCCCCCAGACTTCCAGGGGCCCGATCCAGTCGGCCGGGAGGCAGTCCCTCGCTGCGGCCGGGGAGGGTGAGCCCAGGGCGGCCTGGTCCATGTCTCTAGTGGGCCCGATCCTTTTTTTTTTTTTCGAGCTCCGGGGCCAGGCCCGCCCGGGCAGCCCTCCTCGGAGGCGTGGGGCGATTCCCCCCCCCCCCCCAGACTTCCAGGGGCCCGATCCTGTCGGCCGGGAGGCAGTCCCTCGCTGCGGCCGGGGAGGGTCAGCCCAGGGCGGCTTGCCTGCCGTGCGAGTCCCCTCTCGGCCACCAGGTCAACCGCGAGTCGAAAGGGCTGAAAAATTTTCAGAGTCCCCTCCCGGGCACCAGGTCAACCCGTGGAATCGAACGGGTTCACCTGCTGGCCGGTTCGCTTCCCGGCCACCAGGTCAACCCGTGGAATCGGACGGGTTCACCGGCTGGCCGGTTCGCTTTCCGGCCACCAGGTCAACCCCTAGGTTTTAAGGGGGGGACGCCCGGTGGCCTCTTTCCCGTCCGGTCACCAGGTCAACCCGGATCTCCCTCCTTCCCTGGGCGCCCCCTCCTCGGAGGCGTCAGGTTCCATTCTTTTTTCCAGACTTCCAGGGGCCCGATCCAGTCGGCCGGGTGGCAGTCCCTCGCTGCGGCCGGGGAGGGTGAGCCCAGGGCGGCTTGCCTGCCGTGCGAGTCCCCTCTCGGCCACCAGGTCAACCCCGAGTCGAAAGGGCTGAAAAATTTTCAGAGTCCCCTCCCGGGCACCAGGTCAACCCGTGGAATCGAACGGGTTCACCTGCTGGCCGGTTCGCTCTCCCGGCCACCAGGTCAACCCGTGGAATCGGACGGGTTCACCGGCTGGCCGGTTCGCTTTCCGGCCACCAGGTCAACCCCTAGGTTTTAAGGGGGGGGGGACGCCCGGTGGCCTCTTTCCCGTCCGGTCAGCAGGTCAACCCGGATCTCCCTCCTTCCCTGGGTGCCCCCTCCTCGGAGGCGTCAGGTTCCATTCTTTTTTCCAGACTTCCAGGGGCCCGATCCAGTCGGCCGGGTGGCAGTCCCTCGCTGCGGCCGGGGAGGGTGAGCCCAGGGCGGCTTGCCTGCCGTGCGAGTCCCCTCTCGGCCACCAGGTCAACCCCGAGTCGAAAGGGCTGAAAAATTTTCAGAGTCCCCTCCCGGGCACCAGGTCAACCCGTGGAATCGAACGGGTTCACCTGCTGGCCGGTTCGCTTCCCGGGCACCAGGTCAACCCGTGGAATCGAACGGGTTCACCTGCTGGCCGGTTCGCTTCCCGGGCACCAGGTCAACCCGTGGAATCGAACGGGTTCACCTGCTGGCCGGTTCGCTTCCCGGGCACCAGGTCAACCCGTGGAATCGAACGGGTTCACCTGCTGGCCGGTTCGCTTTCCGGCCACCAGGTCAACCCCTAGGTTTTAAGGGGGGGGGGGACGCCCGGTGGCCTCTTTCCCGTCCGGTCAGCAGGTCAACCCGGATCTCCCTCCTTCCCTGGGCGCCCCCTCCTCGGAGGCGTCAGGTTCCATTCTTTTTTCCAGACTTCCAGGGGCCCGATCCAGTCGACCGGGAGGCAGTCCCTCGCTGCGGCCGGGGAGGGTGAGCCCAGGGCGGCTTGCCTGCCGTGCGAGTCCCCTCTCGGCCACCAGGTCAACCCCGAGTCGAAAGGGCTGAAAAATTTTCAGAGTCCCCTCCCGGGCACCAGGTCAACCCGTGGAATCGAACGGGTTCACCTGCTGGCCGGTTCGCTTCCCGGGCACCAGGTCAACCCGTGGAATCGAACGGGTTCACCTGCTGGCCGGTTCGCTTCCCGGGCACCAGGTCAACCCGTGGAATCGAACGGGTTCACCTGCTGGCCGGTTCGCTTTCCGGCCACCAGGTCAACCCCTAGGTTTTAAGGGGGGGGACGCCCGGTGGCCTCTTTCCCGTCCGGTCAGCAGGTCAACCCGGATCTCCCTCCTTCCCTGGGCGCCCCCTCCTCGGAGGCGTCAGGTTCCATTCTTTTTTCCAGACTTCCAGGGGCCCGATCCAGTCGGCCGGGTGGCAGTCCCTCGCTGCGGCCGGGGAGGGTGAGCCCAGGGCGGCTTGCCTGCCGTGCGAGTCCCCTCTCGGCCACCAGGTCAACCCCGAGTCGAAAGGGCTGAAAAATTTTCAGAGTCCCCTCCCGGGCACCAGGTCAACCCGTGGAATCGAACGGGTTCACCTGCTGGCCGGTTCGCTTCCCGGGCACCAGGTCAACCCGTGGAATCGAACGGGTTCACCTGCTGGCCGGTTCGCTTCCCGGGCACCAGGTCAACCCGTGGAATCGAACGGGTTCACCTGCTGGCCGGTTCGCTTCCCGGGCACCAGGTCAACCCGTGGAATCGAAAGGGTTCACCTGCTGGCCGGTTCGCTTTCCGGCCACCAGGTCAACCCCTAGGTTTTAAGGGGGGGGACGCCCGGTGGCCTCTTTCCCGTCCGGTCAGCAGGTCAACCCGGATCTCCCTCCTTCCCTGGGCGCCCCCTCCTCGGAGGCGTCAGGTTCCATTCTTCTTTTTCCAGACTTCCAGGGGCCCGATCCAGTCGACCGGGAGGCAGTCCCTCGCTGCGGCCGGGGAAGGTGAGCCCAGGGCGGCCTGGTCCATGTCTCTAGTGGGCCCGATCCTTTTTTTTTTTCCGAGCTCCGGGGCCAGGCCCGCCCGGGCAGCCCTCCTCGGGGGCGTGGGGCGATTTCCCCCCCCCCCACCCCCAGACTTCCAGGGGCCCGATCCTGTCGGCCGGGAGGCAGTCCCTCGCTGCGGCCGGGGAGGGTCAGCCCAGGGCGGCCTGCTTGGCGGCCGGGTCCATGTCTCTAGTGGGCCCGATCCTTTTTTTCCCTTTTCCGGCTCCGGGGCCCGGGGTGCCCGGGTAGCCCTCCGCGGTGGCGTCGGCCAATTTTTTTTAAAATCAGACTTCCGTGGGCCCGATCCTGACGGCCGGGAGGCAGTCCCTCGCCGCGTCCGGGGACGGCGAGACGCTCGGCCACCGGGTCAACCCGGAGGAAGCGGGCTGGGGGAAGAAAAAAAAAAAAAAAGTTTTCCAAGTCCGAAAAATTTTCAAAGTCCCCTCTCGGCCACCAGGTCAACCCCTTTGGAGCGAATGGGTTGACCTGACGGCCGGTCGTCTCGCGGATGTCCGGAAGGGGTCGCCCCACGCCGTCTCGGCCGACCGAGGGAACCACGAGGTGGCGCCCAGTTCCAGTTTCGTACCGCCGAAGGCGGGGCTTTGGCTTTTTCGACCTGCCTTTCGAGGATTGTGTGAGGAGATTTCTGAGGACAGGTTTTTCAGAGCCTGTGAGAACCGGAGCTCAGCCTAGGGGATCAATCCGAGTATTGTACCCGACCCTGCCCGGCGTGGGAGGGGGGGAGCGGGCCCGTTTGAGGGCGGAGGCCAGCACCCGGCCCTCCGCCGAGACGGCCCGCTTTGCCCGGCTCTTAGCTCACGGGCCCCGCAGCGGCCGGGAGCCGAGCTCCGAGTGTCGGCGCCCCCCGGAGGGAGGGGGGGCCCGCTCCTCTCGCGCCCGCCGATCGATGTGGCGCTGACGTTCGCGACGGGAAGGGCCCTTCGCGGGCCGGCACCCCAACCGCGGGGCCGTCCGGTGTTCAGGCGGATGGGGACCCTCTTCCTTTTCGCGTGCACGGATCCAGGGACCGATGGGGACTTCCCTCCTCGGGGCGGCCCGGGCACCTGCCCGGCCCTCCGTGCGTGGGGCCGTCTGGCCGAGATCTCCGCCGTGCGAGGTCGAGCGGTTCCGGCAGACCACCCAGGGGTCCGAAAAACCCAGGGAGCCGCGAGGCTCAGCAGGGCCAAACACGGTCGCGAGAGCGAGCAGGGGCGCGCTGCGGTC
>NW_027053592.1:0-25789 GCF_011386835.1 Chrysemys picta bellii
CTAGCAAACCTGGTTTGCTATAGAGATGCAGTGCCTGGTGTCAGAGGCCCGTGGCCCCTTAGAGACTAGCAAACCTGGTTTGCTATAGAGATGCAGTGCCTGGTGTCAGAGGCCCGTGGCCCCTTAGAGACTAGCAAACCTGGTTTGCTAGCGATGCAGTGCCTGGTGTCAGAGGCCCGTGGCCCCTTAGAGACTAGCAAACCTGGTTTGCTAGCGATGCAGTGCCTGGTGTCAGAGGCCCGTGGCCCCTTAGAGACTAGCAAACCTGGTTTGCTAGCGATGCAGTGCCTGGTGTCAGAGGCCCGTGGCCCCTTAGAGACTAGCAAACCTGGTTTGCTAGCGATGCAGTGCCTGGTGTCAGAGGCCCGTGGCCCCTTAGAGACTAGCAAACCTGGTTTGCTAGCGATGCAGTGCCTGGTGTCAGAGGCCCGTGGCCCCTTAGAGACTAGCAAACCTGGTTTGCTAGCGATGCAGTGCCTGGTGTCAGAGGCCCGTGGCCCCTTAGAGACTAGCAAACCTGGTTTGCTATAGAGATGCAGTGCCTGGTGTCAGAGACCCGTGGCCCCTTAGAGACTAGCAAACCTGGTTTGCTATAGAGATGCAGTGCCTGGTGTCAGAGACCCGTGGCCCCTTAGAGACTAGCAAACCTGGTTTGCTAGCGATGCAGTGCCTGGTGTCAGAGACCCGTGGCCCCTTAGAGACTAGCAAACCTGGTTTGCTATAGAGATGCAGTGCCTGGTGTCAGAGACCCGTGGCCCCTTAGAGACTAGCAAACCTGGTTTGCTGCCCGTGGCCCCTTAGAGACTAGCAAACCTGGTTTGCTAGAGCGCTGCAGTGCCTGGTGTCGGAGGCCCGTGGCCCCTTAGAGACTAGCAAACCTGGTTTGCTAGAGCGCTGCAGTGCCTGGTGTCGGAGGCCCGTGGCCCCTTAGAGACTAGCAAACCTGGTTTGCTAGAGCGCTGCAGTGCCTGGTGTCGGAGGCCCGTGGCCCCTTAGAGACTAGCAAACCTGGTTTGCTAGAGCGCTGCAGTGCCTGGTGTCGGAGGCCCGTGGCCCCTTAGAGACTAGCAAACCTGGTTTGCTAGAGCGCTGCAGTGCCTGGTGTCGGAGGCCCGTGGCCCCTTAGAGACTAGCAAACCTGGTTTGCTAGAGCGCTGCAGTGCCTGGTGTCGGAGGCCCGTGGCCCCTTAGAGACTAGCAAACCTGGTTTGCTAGAGCGCTGCAGTGCCTGGTGTCGGAGGCCCGTGGCCCCTTAGAGACTAGCAAACCTGGTTTGCTAGAGCGCTGCAGTGCCTGGTGTCGGAGGCCCGTGGCCCCTTAGAGACTAGCAAACCTGGTTTGCTAGAGCGCTGCAGTGCCTGGTGTCGGAGGCCCGTGGCCCCTTAGAGACTAGCAAACCTGGTTTGCTAGAGCGCTGCAGTGCCTGGTGTCGGAGGCCCGTGGCCCCTTAGAGACTAGCAAACCTGGTTTGCTAGAGCGCTGCAGTGCCTGGTGTCGGAGGCCCGTGGCCCCTTAGAGACTAGCAAACCTGGTTTGCTAGAGCGCTGCAGTGCCTGGTGTCGGAGGCCCGTGGCCCCTTAGAGACTAGCAAACCTGGTTTGCTAGAGCGCTGCAGTGCCTGGTGTCGGAGGCCCGTGGCCCCTTAGAGACTAGCAAACCTGGTTTGCTAGAGCGCTGCAGTGCCTGGTGTCGGAGGCCCGTGGCCCCTTAGAGACTAGCAAACCTGGTTTGCTAGAGCGCTGCAGTGCCTGGTGTCGGAGGCCCGTGGCCCCTTAGAGACTAGCAAACCTGGTTTGCTAGAGCGCTGCAGTGCCTGGTGTCGGAGGCCCGTGGCCCCTTAGAGACTAGCAAACCTGGTTTGCTAGAGCGCTGCAGTGCCTGGTGTCGGAGGCCCGTGGCCCCTTAGAGACTAGCAAACCTGGTTTGCTAGAGCGCTGCAGTGCCTGGTGTCGGAGGCCCGTGGCCCCTTAGAGACTAGCAAACCTGGTTTGCTAGAGCGCTGCAGTGCCTGGTGTCGGAGGCCCGTGGCCCCTTAGAGACTAGCAAACCTGGTTTGCTAGAGCGCTGCAGTGCCTGGTGTCGGAGGCCCGTGGCCCCTTAGAGACTAGCAAACCTGGTTTGCTAGAGCGCTGCAGTGCCTGGTGTCGGAGGCCCGTGGCCCCTTAGAGACTAGCAAACCTGGTTTGCTAGAGCGCTGCAGTGCCTGGTGTCGGAGGCCCGTGGCCCCTTAGAGACTAGCAAACCTGGTTTGCTAGAGCGCTGCAGTGCCTGGTGTCGGAGGCCCGTGGCCCCTTAGAGACTAGCAAACCTGGTTTGCTAGAGCGCTGCAGTGCCTGGTGTCGGAGGCCCGTGGCCCCTTAGAGACTAGCAAACCTGGTTTGCTAGAGCGCTGCAGTGCCTGGTGTCGGAGGCCCGTGGCCCCTTAGAGACTAGCAAACCTGGTTTGCTAGAGCGCTGCAGTGCCTGGTGTCGGAGGCCCGTGGCCCCTTAGAGACTAGCAAACCTGGTTTGCTAGAGCGCTGCAGTGCCTGGTGTCGGAGGCCCGTGGCCCCTTAGAGACTAGCAAACCTGGTTTGCTAGAGCGCTGCAGTGCCTGGTGTCGGAGGCCCGTGGCCCCTTAGAGACTAGCAAACCTGGTTTGCTAGAGCGCTGCAGTGCCTGGTGTCGGAGGCCCGTGGCCCCTTAGAGACTAGCAAACCTGGTTTGCTAGAGCGCTGCAGTGCCTGGTGTCGGAGGCCCGTGGCCCCTTAGAGACTAGCAAACCTGGTTTGCTAGAGCGCTGCAGTGCCTGGTGTCGGAGGCCCGTGGCCCCTTAGAGACTAGCAAACCTGGTTTGCTAGAGCGCTGCAGTGCCTGGTGTCGGAGGCCCGTGGCCCCTTAGAGACTAGCAAACCTGGTTTGCTAGAGCGCTGCAGTGCCTGGTGTCGGAGGCCCGTGGCCCCTTAGAGACTAGCAAACCTGGTTTGCTAGAGCGATGCAGTGCCTGGTGTCGGAGGCCCGTGGCCCCTTAGAGACTAGCAAACCTGGTTTGCTAGAGCGCTGCAGTGCCTGGTGTCGGAGGCCCGTGGCCCCTTAGAGACTAGCAAACCTGGTTTGCTAGAGCGCTGCAGTGCCTGGTGTCGGAGGCCCGTGGCCCCTTAGAGACTAGCAAACCTGGTTTGCTAGAGCGCTGCAGTGCCTGGTGTCGGAGGCCCGTGGCCCCTTAGAGACTAGCAAACCTGGTTTGCTAGAGCGCTGCAGTGCCTGGTGTCGGAGGCCCGTGGCCCCTTAGAGACTAGCAAACCTGGTTTGCTAGAGCGCTGCAGTGCCTGGTGTCGGAGGCCCGTGGCCCCTTAGAGACTAGCAAACCTGGTTTGCTAGAGCGCTGCAGTGCCTGGTGTCGGAGGCCCGTGGCCCCTTAGAGACTAGCAAACCTGGTTTGCTAGAGCGCTGCAGTGCCTGGTGTCGGAGGCCCGTGGCCCCTTAGAGACTAGCAAACCTGGTTTGCTAGAGCGCTGCAGTGCCTGGTGTCGGAGGCCCGTGGCCCCTTAGAGACTAGCAAACCTGGTTTGCTAGAGCGCTGCAGTGCCTGGTGTCGGAGGCCCGTGGCCCCTTAGAGACTAGCAAACCTGGTTTGCTAGAGCGCTGCAGTGCCTGGTGTCGGAGGCCCGTGGCCCCTTAGAGACTAGCAAACCTGGTTTGCTAGAGCGCTGCAGTGCCTGGTGTCGGAGGCCCGTGGCCCCTTAGAGACTAGCAAACCTGGTTTGCTAGAGCGCTGCAGTGCCTGGTGTCGGAGGCCCGTGGCCCCTTAGAGACTAGCAAACCTGGTTTGCTAGAGCGCTGCAGTGCCTGGTGTCGGAGGCCCGTGGCCCCTTAGAGACTAGCAAACCTGGTTTGCTAGAGCGCTGCAGTGCCTGGTGTCGGAGGCCCGTGGCCCCTTAGAGACTAGCAAACCTGGTTTGCTAGAGCGCTGCAGTGCCTGGTGTCGGAGGCCCGTGGCCCCTTAGAGACTAGCAAACCTGGTTTGCTAGAGCGCTGCAGTGCCTGGTGTCGGAGGCCCGTGGCCCCTTAGAGACTAGCAAACCTGGTTTGCTAGAGCGCTGCAGTGCCTGGTGTCGGAGGCCCGTGGCCCCTTAGAGACTAGCAAACCTGGTTTGCTAGAGCGCTGCAGTGCCTGGTGTCGGAGGCCCGTGGCCCCTTAGAGACTAGCAAACCTGGTTTGCTAGAGCGCTGCAGTGCCTGGTGTCGGAGGCCCGTGGCCCCTTAGAGACTAGCAAACCTGGTTTGCTAGAGCGCTGCAGTGCCTGGTGTCGGAGGCCCGTGGCCCCTTAGAGACTAGCAAACCTGGTTTGCTAGAGCGCTGCAGTGCCTGGTGTCGGAGGCCCGTGGCCCCTTAGAGACTAGCAAACCTGGTTTGCTAGAGCGCTGCAGTGCCTGGTGTCGGAGGCCCGTGGCCCCTTAGAGACTAGCAAACCTGGTTTGCTAGAGCGCTGCAGTGCCTGGTGTCGGAGGCCCGTGGCCCCTTAGAGACTAGCAAACCTGGTTTGCTAGAGCGCTGCAGTGCCTGGTGTCGGAGGCCCGTGGCCCCTTAGAGACTAGCAAACCTGGTTTGCTAGAGCGCTGCAGTGCCTGGTGTCGGAGGCCCGTGGCCCCTTAGAGACTAGCAAACCTGGTTTGCTAGAGCGCTGCAGTGCCTGGTGTCGGAGGCCCGTGGCCCCTTAGAGACTAGCAAACCTGGTTTGCTAGAGCGCTGCAGTGCCTGGTGTCGGAGGCCCGTGGCCCCTTAGAGACTAGCAAACCTGGTTTGCTAGAGCGCTGCAGTGCCTGGTGTCGGAGGCCCGTGGCCCCTTAGAGACTAGCAAACCTGGTTTGCTAGAGCGCTGCAGTGCCTGGTGTCGGAGGCCCGTGGCCCCTTAGAGACTAGCAAACCTGGTTTGCTAGAGCGCTGCAGTGCCTGGTGTCGGAGGCCCGTGGCCCCTTAGAGACTAGCAAACCTGGTTTGCTAGAGCGCTGCAGTGCCTGGTGTCGGAGGCCCGTGGCCCCTTAGAGACTAGCAAACCTGGTTTGCTAGAGCGCTGCAGTGCCTGGTGTCGGAGGCCCGTGGCCCCTTAGAGACTAGCAAACCTGGTTTGCTAGAGCGCTGCAGTGCCTGGTGTCGGAGGCCCGTGGCCCCTTAGAGACTAGCAAACCTGGTTTGCTAGAGCGCTGCAGTGCCTGGTGTCGGAGGCCCGTGGCCCCTTAGAGACTAGCAAACCTGGTTTGCTAGAGCGCTGCAGTGCCTGGTGTCGGAGGCCCGTGGCCCCTTAGAGACTAGCAAACCTGGTTTGCTAGAGCGCTGCAGTGCCTGGTGTCGGAGGCCCGTGGCCCCTTAGAGACTAGCAAACCTGGTTTGCTAGAGCGCTGCAGTGCCTGGTGTCGGAGGCCCGTGGCCCCTTAGAGACTAGCAAACCTGGTTTGCTAGAGCGCTGCAGTGCCTGGTGTCGGAGGCCCGTGGCCCCTTAGAGACTAGCAAACCTGGTTTGCTAGAGCGCTGCAGTGCCTGGTGTCGGAGGCCCGTGGCCCCTTAGAGACTAGCAAACCTGGTTTGCTAGAGCGCTGCAGTGCCTGGTGTCGGAGGCCCGTGGCCCCTTAGAGACTAGCAAACCTGGTTTGCTAGAGCGCTGCAGTGCCTGGTGTCGGAGGCCCGTGGCCCCTTAGAGACTAGCAAACCTGGTTTGCTAGAGCGCTGCAGTGCCTGGTGTCGGAGGCCCGTGGCCCCTTAGAGACTAGCAAACCTGGTTTGCTAGAGCGCTGCAGTGCCTGGTGTCGGAGGCCCGTGGCCCCTTAGAGACTAGCAAACCTGGTTTGCTAGAGCGCTGCAGTGCCTGGTGTCGGAGGCCCGTGGCCCCTTAGAGACTAGCAAACCTGGTTTGCTAGAGCGCTGCAGTGCCTGGTGTCGGAGGCCCGTGGCCCCTTAGAGACTAGCAAACCTGGTTTGCTAGAGCGCTGCAGTGCCTGGTGTCGGAGGCCCGTGGCCCCTTAGAGACTAGCAAACCTGGTTTGCTAGAGCGCTGCAGTGCCTGGTGTCGGAGGCCCGTGGCCCCTTAGAGACTAGCAAACCTGGTTTGCTAGAGCGCTGCAGTGCCTGGTGTCGGAGGCCCGTGGCCCCTTAGAGACTAGCAAACCTGGTTTGCTAGAGCGCTGCAGTGCCTGGTGTCGGAGGCCCGTGGCCCCTTAGAGACTAGCAAACCTGGTTTGCTAGAGCGCTGCAGTGCCTGGTGTCGGAGGCCCGTGGCCCCTTAGAGACTAGCAAACCTGGTTTGCTAGAGCGCTGCAGTGCCTGGTGTCGGAGGCCCGTGGCCCCTTAGAGACTAGCAAACCTGGTTTGCTAGAGCGCTGCAGTGCCTGGTGTCGGAGGCCCGTGGCCCCTTAGAGACTAGCAAACCTGGTTTGCTAGAGCGCTGCAGTGCCTGGTGTCGGAGGCCCGTGGCCCCTTAGAGACTAGCAAACCTGGTTTGCTAGAGCGCTGCAGTGCCTGGTGTCGGAGGCCCGTGGCCCCTTAGAGACTAGCAAACCTGGTTTGCTAGAGCGCTGCAGTGCCTGGTGTCGGAGGCCCGTGGCCCCTTAGAGACTAGCAAACCTGGTTTGCTAGAGCGCTGCAGTGCCTGGTGTCGGAGGCCCGTGGCCCCTTAGAGACTAGCAAACCTGGTTTGCTAGAGCGCTGCAGTGCCTGGTGTCGGAGGCCCGTGGCCCCTTAGAGACTAGCAAACCTGGTTTGCTAGAGCGCTGCAGTGCCTGGTGTCGGAGGCCCGTGGCCCCTTAGAGACTAGCAAACCTGGTTTGCTAGAGCGCTGCAGTGCCTGGTGTCGGAGGCCCGTGGCCCCTTAGAGACTAGCAAACCTGGTTTGCTAGAGCGCTGCAGTGCCTGGTGTCGGAGGCCCGTGGCCCCTTAGAGACTAGCAAACCTGGTTTGCTAGAGCGCTGCAGTGCCTGGTGTCGGAGGCCCGTGGCCCCTTAGAGACTAGCAAACCTGGTTTGCTAGAGCGCTGCAGTGCCTGGTGTCGGAGGCCCGTGGCCCCTTAGAGACTAGCAAACCTGGTTTGCTAGAGCGCTGCAGTGCCTGGTGTCGGAGGCCCGTGGCCCCTTAGAGACTAGCAAACCTGGTTTGCTAGAGCGCTGCAGTGCCTGGTGTCGGAGGCCCGTGGCCCCTTAGAGACTAGCAAACCTGGTTTGCTAGAGCGCTGCAGTGCCTGGTGTCGGAGGCCCGTGGCCCCTTAGAGACTAGCAAACCTGGTTTGCTAGAGCGCTGCAGTGCCTGGTGTCGGAGGCCCGTGGCCCCTTAGAGACTAGCAAACCTGGTTTGCTAGAGCGCTGCAGTGCCTGGTGTCGGAGGCCCGTGGCCCCTTAGAGACTAGCAAACCTGGTTTGCTAGAGCGCTGCAGTGCCTGGTGTCGGAGGCCCGTGGCCCCTTAGAGACTAGCAAACCTGGTTTGCTAGAGCGCTGCAGTGCCTGGTGTCGGAGGCCCGTGGCCCCTTAGAGACTAGCAAACCTGGTTTGCTAGAGCGCTGCAGTGCCTGGTGTCGGAGGCCCGTGGCCCCTTAGAGACTAGCAAACCTGGTTTGCTAGAGCGCTGCAGTGCCTGGTGTCGGAGGCCCGTGGCCCCTTAGAGACTAGCAAACCTGGTTTGCTAGAGCGCTGCAGTGCCTGGTGTCGGAGGCCCGTGGCCCCTTAGAGACTAGCAAACCTGGTTTGCTAGAGCGCTGCAGTGCCTGGTGTCGGAGGCCCGTGGCCCCTTAGAGACTAGCAAACCTGGTTTGCTAGAGCGCTGCAGTGCCTGGTGTCGGAGGCCCGTGGCCCCTTAGAGACTAGCAAACCTGGTTTGCTAGAGCGCTGCAGTGCCTGGTGTCGGAGGCCCGTGGCCCCTTAGAGACTAGCAAACCTGGTTTGCTAGAGCGCTGCAGTGCCTGGTGTCGGAGGCCCGTGGCCCCTTAGAGACTAGCAAACCTGGTTTGCTAGAGCGCTGCAGTGCCTGGTGTCGGAGGCCCGTGGCCCCTTAGAGACTAGCAAACCTGGTTTGCTAGAGCGCTGCAGTGCCTGGTGTCGGAGGCCCGTGGCCCCTTAGAGACTAGCAAACCTGGTTTGCTAGAGCGCTGCAGTGCCTGGTGTCGGAGGCCCGTGGCCCCTTAGAGACTAGCAAACCTGGTTTGCTAGAGCGCTGCAGTGCCTGGTGTCGGAGGCCCGTGGCCCCTTAGAGACTAGCAAACCTGGTTTGCTAGAGCGCTGCAGTGCCTGGTGTCGGAGGCCCGTGGCCCCTTAGAGACTAGCAAACCTGGTTTGCTAGAGCGCTGCAGTGCCTGGTGTCGGAGGCCCGTGGCCCCTTAGAGACTAGCAAACCTGGTTTGCTAGAGCGCTGCAGTGCCTGGTGTCGGAGGCCCGTGGCCCCTTAGAGACTAGCAAACCTGGTTTGCTAGAGCGCTGCAGTGCCTGGTGTCGGAGGCCCGTGGCCCCTTAGAGACTAGCAAACCTGGTTTGCTAGAGCGCTGCAGTGCCTGGTGTCGGAGGCCCGTGGCCCCTTAGAGACTAGCAAACCTGGTTTGCTAGAGCGCTGCAGTGCCTGGTGTCGGAGGCCCGTGGCCCCTTAGAGACTAGCAAACCTGGTTTGCTAGAGCGCTGCAGTGCCTGGTGTCGGAGGCCCGTGGCCCCTTAGAGACTAGCAAACCTGGTTTGCTAGAGCGCTGCAGTGCCTGGTGTCGGAGGCCCGTGGCCCCTTAGAGACTAGCAAACCTGGTTTGCTAGAGCGCTGCAGTGCCTGGTGTCGGAGGCCCGTGGCCCCTTAGAGACTAGCAAACCTGGTTTGCTAGAGCGCTGCAGTGCCTGGTGTCGGAGGCCCGTGGCCCCTTAGAGACTAGCAAACCTGGTTTGCTAGAGCGCTGCAGTGCCTGGTGTCGGAGGCCCGTGGCCCCTTAGAGACTAGCAAACCTGGTTTGCTAGAGCGCTGCAGTGCCTGGTGTCGGAGGCCCGTGGCCCCTTAGAGACTAGCAAACCTGGTTTGCTAGAGCGCTGCAGTGCCTGGTGTCGGAGGCCCGTGGCCCCTTAGAGACTAGCAAACCTGGTTTGCTAGAGCGCTGCAGTGCCTGGTGTCGGAGGCCCGTGGCCCCTTAGAGACTAGCAAACCTGGTTTGCTAGAGCGCTGCAGTGCCTGGTGTCGGAGGCCCGTGGCCCCTTAGAGACTAGCAAACCTGGTTTGCTAGAGCGCTGCAGTGCCTGGTGTCGGAGGCCCGTGGCCCCTTAGAGACTAGCAAACCTGGTTTGCTAGAGCGCTGCAGTGCCTGGTGTCGGAGGCCCGTGGCCCCTTAGAGACTAGCAAACCTGGTTTGCTAGAGCGCTGCAGTGCCTGGTGTCGGAGGCCCGTGGCCCCTTAGAGACTAGCAAACCTGGTTTGCTAGAGCGCTGCAGTGCCTGGTGTCGGAGGCCCGTGGCCCCTTAGAGACTAGCAAACCTGGTTTGCTAGAGCGCTGCAGTGCCTGGTGTCGGAGGCCCGTGGCCCCTTAGAGACTAGCAAACCTGGTTTGCTAGAGCGCTGCAGTGCCTGGTGTCGGAGGCCCGTGGCCCCTTAGAGACTAGCAAACCTGGTTTGCTAGAGCGCTGCAGTGCCTGGTGTCGGAGGCCCGTGGCCCCTTAGAGACTAGCAAACCTGGTTTGCTAGAGCGCTGCAGTGCCTGGTGTCGGAGGCCCGTGGCCCCTTAGAGACTAGCAAACCTGGTTTGCTAGAGCGCTGCAGTGCCTGGTGTCGGAGGCCCGTGGCCCCTTAGAGACTAGCAAACCTGGTTTGCTAGAGCGCTGCAGTGCCTGGTGTCGGAGGCCCGTGGCCCCTTAGAGACTAGCAAACCTGGTTTGCTAGAGCGCTGCAGTGCCTGGTGTCGGAGGCCCGTGGCCCCTTAGAGACTAGCAAACCTGGTTTGCTAGAGCGCTGCAGTGCCTGGTGTCGGAGGCCCGTGGCCCCTTAGAGACTAGCAAACCTGGTTTGCTAGAGCGCTGCAGTGCCTGGTGTCGGAGGCCCGTGGCCCCTTAGAGACTAGCAAACCTGGTTTGCTAGAGCGCTGCAGTGCCTGGTGTCGGAGGCCCGTGGCCCCTTAGAGACTAGCAAACCTGGTTTGCTAGAGCGCTGCAGTGCCTGGTGTCGGAGGCCCGTGGCCCCTTAGAGACTAGCAAACCTGGTTTGCTAGAGCGCTGCAGTGCCTGGTGTCGGAGGCCCGTGGCCCCTTAGAGACTAGCAAACCTGGTTTGCTAGAGCGCTGCAGTGCCTGGTGTCGGAGGCCCGTGGCCCCTTAGAGACTAGCAAACCTGGTTTGCTAGAGCGCTGCAGTGCCTGGTGTCGGAGGCCCGTGGCCCCTTAGAGACTAGCAAACCTGGTTTGCTAGAGCGCTGCAGTGCCTGGTGTCGGAGGCCCGTGGCCCCTTAGAGACTAGCAAACCTGGTTTGCTAGAGCGCTGCAGTGCCTGGTGTCGGAGGCCCGTGGCCCCTTAGAGACTAGCAAACCTGGTTTGCTAGAGCGCTGCAGTGCCTGGTGTCGGAGGCCCGTGGCCCCTTAGAGACTAGCAAACCTGGTTTGCTAGAGCGCTGCAGTGCCTGGTGTCGGAGGCCCGTGGCCCCTTAGAGACTAGCAAACCTGGTTTGCTAGAGCGCTGCAGTGCCTGGTGTCGGAGGCCCGTGGCCCCTTAGAGACTAGCAAACCTGGTTTGCTAGAGCGCTGCAGTGCCTGGTGTCGGAGGCCCGTGGCCCCTTAGAGACTAGCAAACCTGGTTTGCTAGAGCGCTGCAGTGCCTGGTGTCGGAGGCCCGTGGCCCCTTAGAGACTAGCAAACCTGGTTTGCTAGAGCGCTGCAGTGCCTGGTGTCGGAGGCCCGTGGCCCCTTAGAGACTAGCAAACCTGGTTTGCTAGAGCGCTGCAGTGCCTGGTGTCGGAGGCCCGTGGCCCCTTAGAGACTAGCAAACCTGGTTTGCTAGAGCGCTGCAGTGCCTGGTGTCGGAGGCCCGTGGCCCCTTAGAGACTAGCAAACCTGGTTTGCTAGAGCGCTGCAGTGCCTGGTGTCGGAGGCCCGTGGCCCCTTAGAGACTAGCAAACCTGGTTTGCTAGAGCGCTGCAGTGCCTGGTGTCGGAGGCCCGTGGCCCCTTAGAGACTAGCAAACCTGGTTTGCTAGAGCGCTGCAGTGCCTGGTGTCGGAGGCCCGTGGCCCCTTAGAGACTAGCAAACCTGGTTTGCTAGAGCGCTGCAGTGCCTGGTGTCGGAGGCCCGTGGCCCCTTAGAGACTAGCAAACCTGGTTTGCTAGAGCGCTGCAGTGCCTGGTGTCGGAGGCCCGTGGCCCCTTAGAGACTAGCAAACCTGGTTTGCTAGAGCGCTGCAGTGCCTGGTGTCGGAGGCCCGTGGCCCCTTAGAGACTAGCAAACCTGGTTTGCTAGAGCGCTGCAGTGCCTGGTGTCGGAGGCCCGTGGCCCCTTAGAGACTAGCAAACCTGGTTTGCTAGAGCGCTGCAGTGCCTGGTGTCGGAGGCCCGTGGCCCCTTAGAGACTAGCAAACCTGGTTTGCTAGAGCGCTGCAGTGCCTGGTGTCGGAGGCCCGTGGCCCCTTAGAGACTAGCAAACCTGGTTTGCTAGAGCGCTGCAGTGCCTGGTGTCGGAGGCCCGTGGCCCCTTAGAGACTAGCAAACCTGGTTTGCTAGAGCGCTGCAGTGCCTGGTGTCGGAGGCCCGTGGCCCCTTAGAGACTAGCAAACCTGGTTTGCTAGAGCGCTGCAGTGCCTGGTGTCGGAGGCCCGTGGCCCCTTAGAGACTAGCAAACCTGGTTTGCTAGAGCGCTGCAGTGCCTGGTGTCGGAGGCCCGTGGCCCCTTAGAGACTAGCAAACCTGGTTTGCTAGAGCGCTGCAGTGCCTGGTGTCGGAGGCCCGTGGCCCCTTAGAGACTAGCAAACCTGGTTTGCTAGAGCGCTGCAGTGCCTGGTGTCGGAGGCCCGTGGCCCCTTAGAGACTAGCAAACCTGGTTTGCTAGAGCGCTGCAGTGCCTGGTGTCGGAGGCCCGTGGCCCCTTAGAGACTAGCAAACCTGGTTTGCTAGAGCGCTGCAGTGCCTGGTGTCGGAGGCCCGTGGCCCCTTAGAGACTAGCAAACCTGGTTTGCTAGAGCGCTGCAGTGCCTGGTGTCGGAGGCCCGTGGCCCCTTAGAGACTAGCAAACCTGGTTTGCTAGAGCGCTGCAGTGCCTGGTGTCGGAGGCCCGTGGCCCCTTAGAGACTAGCAAACCTGGTTTGCTAGAGCGCTGCAGTGCCTGGTGTCGGAGGCCCGTGGCCCCTTAGAGACTAGCAAACCTGGTTTGCTAGAGCGCTGCAGTGCCTGGTGTCGGAGGCCCGTGGCCCCTTAGAGACTAGCAAACCTGGTTTGCTAGAGCGCTGCAGTGCCTGGTGTCGGAGGCCCGTGGCCCCTTAGAGACTAGCAAACCTGGTTTGCTAGAGCGCTGCAGTGCCTGGTGTCGGAGGCCCGTGGCCCCTTAGAGACTAGCAAACCTGGTTTGCTAGAGCGCTGCAGTGCCTGGTGTCGGAGGCCCGTGGCCCCTTAGAGACTAGCAAACCTGGTTTGCTAGAGCGCTGCAGTGCCTGGTGTCGGAGGCCCGTGGCCCCTTAGAGACTAGCAAACCTGGTTTGCTAGAGCGCTGCAGTGCCTGGTGTCGGAGGCCCGTGGCCCCTTAGAGACTAGCAAACCTGGTTTGCTAGAGCGCTGCAGTGCCTGGTGTCGGAGGCCCGTGGCCCCTTAGAGACTAGCAAACCTGGTTTGCTAGAGCGCTGCAGTGCCTGGTGTCGGAGGCCCGTGGCCCCTTAGAGACTAGCAAACCTGGTTTGCTAGAGCGCTGCAGTGCCTGGTGTCGGAGGCCCGTGGCCCCTTAGAGACTAGCAAACCTGGTTTGCTAGAGCGCTGCAGTGCCTGGTGTCGGAGGCCCGTGGCCCCTTAGAGACTAGCAAACCTGGTTTGCTAGAGCGCTGCAGTGCCTGGTGTCGGAGGCCCGTGGCCCCTTAGAGACTAGCAAACCTGGTTTGCTAGAGCGCTGCAGTGCCTGGTGTCGGAGGCCCGTGGCCCCTTAGAGACTAGCAAACCTGGTTTGCTAGAGCGCTGCAGTGCCTGGTGTCGGAGGCCCGTGGCCCCTTAGAGACTAGCAAACCTGGTTTGCTAGAGCGCTGCAGTGCCTGGTGTCGGAGGCCCGTGGCCCCTTAGAGACTAGCAAACCTGGTTTGCTAGAGCGCTGCAGTGCCTGGTGTCGGAGGCCCGTGGCCCCTTAGAGACTAGCAAACCTGGTTTGCTAGAGCGCTGCAGTGCCTGGTGTCGGAGGCCCGTGGCCCCTTAGAGACTAGCAAACCTGGTTTGCTAGAGCGCTGCAGTGCCTGGTGTCGGAGGCCCGTGGCCCCTTAGAGACTAGCAAACCTGGTTTGCTAGAGCGCTGCAGTGCCTGGTGTCGGAGGCCCGTGGCCCCTTAGAGACTAGCAAACCTGGTTTGCTAGAGCGCTGCAGTGCCTGGTGTCGGAGGCCCGTGGCCCCTTAGAGACTAGCAAACCTGGTTTGCTAGAGCGCTGCAGTGCCTGGTGTCGGAGGCCCGTGGCCCCTTAGAGACTAGCAAACCTGGTTTGCTAGAGCGCTGCAGTGCCTGGTGTCGGAGGCCCGTGGCCCCTTAGAGACTAGCAAACCTGGTTTGCTAGAGCGCTGCAGTGCCTGGTGTCGGAGGCCCGTGGCCCCTTAGAGACTAGCAAACCTGGTTTGCTAGAGCGCTGCAGTGCCTGGTGTCGGAGGCCCGTGGCCCCTTAGAGACTAGCAAACCTGGTTTGCTAGAGCGCTGCAGTGCCTGGTGTCGGAGGCCCGTGGCCCCTTAGAGACTAGCAAACCTGGTTTGCTAGAGCGCTGCAGTGCCTGGTGTCGGAGGCCCGTGGCCCCTTAGAGACTAGCAAACCTGGTTTGCTAGAGCGCTGCAGTGCCTGGTGTCGGAGGCCCGTGGCCCCTTAGAGACTAGCAAACCTGGTTTGCTAGAGCGCTGCAGTGCCTGGTGTCGGAGGCCCGTGGCCCCTTAGAGACTAGCAAACCTGGTTTGCTAGAGCGCTGCAGTGCCTGGTGTCGGAGGCCCGTGGCCCCTTAGAGACTAGCAAACCTGGTTTGCTAGAGCGCTGCAGTGCCTGGTGTCGGAGGCCCGTGGCCCCTTAGAGACTAGCAAACCTGGTTTGCTAGAGCGCTGCAGTGCCTGGTGTCGGAGGCCCGTGGCCCCTTAGAGACTAGCAAACCTGGTTTGCTAGAGCGCTGCAGTGCCTGGTGTCGGAGGCCCGTGGCCCCTTAGAGACTAGCAAACCTGGTTTGCTAGAGCGCTGCAGTGCCTGGTGTCGGAGGCCCGTGGCCCCTTAGAGACTAGCAAACCTGGTTTGCTAGAGCGCTGCAGTGCCTGGTGTCGGAGGCCCGTGGCCCCTTAGAGACTAGCAAACCTGGTTTGCTAGAGCGCTGCAGTGCCTGGTGTCGGAGGCCCGTGGCCCCTTAGAGACTAGCAAACCTGGTTTGCTAGAGCGCTGCAGTGCCTGGTGTCGGAGGCCCGTGGCCCCTTAGAGACTAGCAAACCTGGTTTGCTAGAGCGCTGCAGTGCCTGGTGTCGGAGGCCCGTGGCCCCTTAGAGACTAGCAAACCTGGTTTGCTAGAGCGCTGCAGTGCCTGGTGTCGGAGGCCCGTGGCCCCTTAGAGACTAGCAAACCTGGTTTGCTAGAGCGCTGCAGTGCCTGGTGTCGGAGGCCCGTGGCCCCTTAGAGACTAGCAAACCTGGTTTGCTAGAGCGCTGCAGTGCCTGGTGTCGGAGGCCCGTGGCCCCTTAGAGACTAGCAAACCTGGTTTGCTAGAGCGCTGCAGTGCCTGGTGTCGGAGGCCCGTGGCCCCTTAGAGACTAGCAAACCTGGTTTGCTAGAGCGCTGCAGTGCCTGGTGTCGGAGGCCCGTGGCCCCTTAGAGACTAGCAAACCTGGTTTGCTAGAGCGCTGCAGTGCCTGGTGTCGGAGGCCCGTGGCCCCTTAGAGACTAGCAAACCTGGTTTGCTAGAGCGCTGCAGTGCCTGGTGTCGGAGGCCCGTGGCCCCTTAGAGACTAGCAAACCTGGTTTGCTAGAGCGCTGCAGTGCCTGGTGTCGGAGGCCCGTGGCCCCTTAGAGACTAGCAAACCTGGTTTGCTAGAGCGCTGCAGTGCCTGGTGTCGGAGGCCCGTGGCCCCTTAGAGACTAGCAAACCTGGTTTGCTAGAGCGCTGCAGTGCCTGGTGTCGGAGGCCCGTGGCCCCTTAGAGACTAGCAAACCTGGTTTGCTAGAGCGCTGCAGTGCCTGGTGTCGGAGGCCCGTGGCCCCTTAGAGACTAGCAAACCTGGTTTGCTAGAGCGCTGCAGTGCCTGGTGTCGGAGGCCCGTGGCCCCTTAGAGACTAGCAAACCTGGTTTGCTAGAGCGCTGCAGTGCCTGGTGTCGGAGGCCCGTGGCCCCTTAGAGACTAGCAAACCTGGTTTGCTAGAGCGCTGCAGTGCCTGGTGTCGGAGGCCCGTGGCCCCTTAGAGACTAGCAAACCTGGTTTGCTAGAGCGCTGCAGTGCCTGGTGTCGGAGGCCCGTGGCCCCTTAGAGACTAGCAAACCTGGTTTGCTAGAGCGCTGCAGTGCCTGGTGTCGGAGGCCCGTGGCCCCTTAGAGACTAGCAAACCTGGTTTGCTAGAGCGCTGCAGTGCCTGGTGTCGGAGGCCCGTGGCCCCTTAGAGACTAGCAAACCTGGTTTGCTAGAGCGCTGCAGTGCCTGGTGTCGGAGGCCCGTGGCCCTTAGAGACTAGCAAACCTGGTTTGCTAGAGCGCTGCAGTGCCTGGTGTCGGAGGCCCGTGGCCCCTTAGAGACTAGCAAACCTGGTTTGCTAGAGCGCTGCAGTGCCTGGTGTCGGAGGCCCGTGGCCCCTTAGAGACTAGCAAACCTGGTTTGCTAGAGCGCTGCAGTGCCTGGTGTCGGAGGCCCGTGGCCCCTTAGAGACTAGCAAACCTGGTTTGCTAGAGCGCTGCAGTGCCTGGTGTCGGAGGCCCGTGGCCCCTTAGAGACTAGCAAACCTGGTTTGCTAGAGCGCTGCAGTGGCCTGGTGTCGGAGGCCCGTGGCCCCTTAGAGACTAGCAAACCTGGTTTGCTATGAGCGCTGCAGTGCCTGGTGTCGGAGGCCCGTGGCCCCTTAGAGACTAGCAAACCTGGTTTGCTAGAGCGCTGCAGTGCCTGGTGTCGGAGGCCCGTGGCCCCTTAGAGACTAGCAAACCTGGTTTGCTAGAGCGCTGCAGTGCCTGGTGTCGAGGCCCGTGGCCCCTTAGAGACTAGCAAACCTGGTTTGCTAGAGCGCTGCAGTGCCTGGTGTCTGGAGGCCCGTGGCCCCTTAGAGACTAGCAAACCTGGTTTGCTAGAGCGCTGCAGTGCCTGGTGTCAGAGGCCCGTGGCCCCTTAGAGACTAGCAAACCTGGTTTGCTAGAGCGCTGCAGTGCCTGGTGTCGGAGGCCCGTGGCCCCTTAGAGACTAGCAAACCTGGTTTGCTAGAGCGCTGCAGTGCCTGGTGTCAGAGGCCCGTGGCCCCTTAGAGACTAGCAAACCTGGTTTGCTAGAGCGCTGCAGTGCCTGGTGTCGGAGGCCCGTGGCCCCTTAGAGACTAGCAAACCTGGTTTGCTAGAGCGCTGCAGTGCCTGGTGTCGAGGCCCGTGGCCCCTTAGAGACTAGCAAACCTGGTTTGCTAGAGCGCTGCAGTGCCTGGTGTCAGAGGCCCGTGGCCCCTTAGAGACTAGCAAACCTGGTTTGCTAGAGCGCTGCAGTGCCTGGTGTCGGAGGCCCGTGGCCCCCTTAGAGACTAGCAAACCTGGTTTGCTAGAGCGCTGCAGTGCCTGGTGTCGGAGGCCCGTGGCCCCTTAGAGACTAGCAAACCTGGTTTGCTAGAGCGCTGCAGTGCCTGGTGTCGGAGGCCCGTGGCCCCTTAGAGACTAGCAAACCTGGTTTGCTAGAGCGCTGCAGTGCCTGGTGTCAGAGGCCCGTGGCCCCTTAGAGACTAGCAAACCTGGTTTGCTAGAGCGCTGCAGTGCCTGGTGTCGGAGGCCCGTGGCCCCTTAGAGACTAGCAAACCTGGTTTGCTAGAGCGCTGCAGTGCCTGGTGTCGGAGGCCCGTGGCCCCTTAGAGACTAGCAACCTGGTTTTGCTAGAGCGCTGCAGTGCCTGGTGTCGAGGCCCGTGGCCCCTTAGAGACTAGCAAACCTGGTTTGCTAGAGCGCTGCAGTGCCTGGTGTCGGAGGCCCGTGGCCCCTTAGAGACTAGCAAACCTGGTTTGCTAGAGCGCTGCAGTGCCTGGTGTCGGAGGCCCGTGGCCCCTTAGAGACTAGCAAACCTGGTTTGCTAGAGCGCTGCAGTGCCTGGTGTCGGAGGCCCGTGGCCCCTTAGAGACTAGCAAACCTGGTTTGCTAGAGCGCTGCAGTGCCTGGTGTCGGAGGCCCGTGGCCCCTTAGAGACTAGCAAACCTGGTTTGCTAGAGCGCTGCAGTGCCTGGTGTCGAGGCCCGTGGCCCCTTAGAGACTAGCAAACCTGGTTTGCTAGAGCGCTGCAGTGCTGGTGTCGGAGGCCCGTGGCCCCTTAGAGACTAGCAAACCTGGTTTGCTAGAGCGCTGCAAGTGCCTGGTGTCAGAGGCCCGTGGCCCCTTAGAGACTAGCAAACCTGGTTTGCTAGAGCGCTGCAGTGCCTGGTGTCGAGGCCCGTGGCCCCTTAGAGACTAGCAAACCTGGTTTGCTAGAGCGCTGCAGTGCCTGGTGTCAGAGGCCCGTGGCCCCTTAGAGACTAGCAAACCTGGTTTGCTAGAGCGCTGCAGTGCCTGGTGTCGAGGCCCGTGGCCCCTTAGAGACTAGCAAACCTGGTTTGCTAGAGCGCTGCAGTGCCTGGTGTCAGAGGCCCGTGGCCCCTTAGAGACTAGCAAACCTGGTTTGCTAGAGCGCTGCAGTGCCTGGTGTCGAGGCCCGTGGCCCCTTAGAGACTAGCAAACCTGGTTTGCTAGAGCGCTGCAGTGCCTGGTGTCGGAGGCCCGTGGCCCCTTAGAGACTAGCAAACCTGGTTTGCTAGAGCGCTGCAGTGCCTGGTGTCAGAGGCCCGTGGCCCCTTAGAGACTAGCAAACCTGGTTTGCTAGAGCGCTGCAGTGCCTGGTGTCAGAGGCCGTGGCCCCTTAGAGACTAGCAAACCTGGTTTGCTAGAGCGCTGCAGTGCCTGGTGTCAGAGGCCCGTGGCCCCTTAGAGACTAGCAAACCTGGTTTGCTAGAGCGCTGCAGTGCCTGGTGTCGGAGGCCCGTGGCCCCTTAGAGACTAGCAAACCTGGTTTGCTAGAGCGCTGCAGTGCCTGGTGTCGGAGGCCCGTGGCCCCTTAGAGACTAGCAAACCTGGTTTGCTAGAGCGCTGCAGTGCCTGGTGTCAGAGGCCCGTGGCCCCTTAGAGACTAGCAAACCTGGTTTGCTAGAGCGCTGCAGTGCCTGGTGTCAGAGGCCCGTGGCCCCTTAGAGACTAGCAAACCTGGTTTGCTAGAGCGCTGCAGTGCCTGGTGTCAGAGGCCCGTGGCCCCTTAGAGACTAGCAAACCTGGTTTGCTAGAGCGCTGCAGTGCCTGGTGTCGAGGCCCGTGGCCCCTTAGAGACTAGCAAACCTGGTTTGCTAGAGCGCTGCAGTGCCTGGTGTCGGAGGCCCGTGGCCCCTTAGAGACTAGCAACCTGGTTTGCTAGAGCGCTGCAGTGCCTGGGTGTCGGAGGCCCGTGGCCCCTTAGAGACTAGCAAACCTGGTTTGCTAGAGCGCTGCAGTGCCTGGTGTCGGAGGCCCGTGGCCCCTTAGAGACTAGCAAACCTGGTTTGCTAGAGCGCTGCAGTGCCTGGTGTCGGAGGCCCGTGGCCCCTAGAGACTAGCAAACCTGGTTTGCTAGAGCGCTGCAGTGCCTGGTGTCGGAGGCCCGTGGCCCCTTAGAGACTAGCAAACCTGGTTTGCTAGAGCGCTGCAGTGCCTGGTGTCGGAGGCCCGTGGCCCCTTAGAGACTAGCAAACCTGGTTTGCTAGTGCGCTGCAGTGCCTGGTGTCGGAGGCCCGTGGCCCCTTAGAGACTAGCAAACCTGGTTTGCTAGAGCGCTGCAGTGCCTGGTGTCGAGGCCCCGTGGCCCCTTAGAGACTAGCAAACCTGGTTTGCTAGAGCGCTGCAGTGCCTGGTGTCGGAGGCCCGTGGCCCCTTAGAGACTAGCAAACCTGGTTTGCTAGAGCGCTGCAGTGCCTGGTGTCGGAGGCCCGTGGCCCCTTAGAGACTAGCAAACCTGGTTTGCTAGAGCGGCTGCAGTGCCTGGTGTCGGAGGCCCGTGGCCCCTTAGAGACTAGCAAACCTGGTTTGCTAGAGCGCTGCAGTGCCTGGTGTCGGAGGCCCGTGGCCCCTTAGAGACTAGCAAACCTGGTTTGCTAGAGCGCTGCAGTGCCTGGTGTCGGAGGCCCGTGGCCCCTTAGAGACTAGCAAACCTGGTTTGCTAGAGCGCTGCAGTGCCTGGTGTCGGAGGCCCGTGGCCCCTTAGAGACTAGCAAACCTGTTTGCTAGAGCGCTGCAGTGCCTGGTGTCGGAGGCCCGTGGCCCCTTAGAGACTAGCAAACCTGGTTTGCTAGAGCGCTGCAGTGCCTGGTGTCGGAGGCCCGTGGCCCCTTAGAGACTAGCAAACCTGGTTTGCTAGAGCGCTGCAGTGCCTGGTGTCGGAGGCCCGTGGCCCCTTAGAGACTAGCAAACCTGGTTTGCTAGAGCGCTGCAGTGCCTGGGTGTCGGAGGCCCGTGGCCCCTTAGAGACTAGCAAACCTGGTTTGCTAGAGCGCTGCAGTGCCTGGTGTCGGAGGCCCGTGGCCCCTTAGAGACTAGCAAACCTGGTTTGCTAGAGCGCTGCAGTGCCTGGTGTCGGAGGCCCGTGGCCCCTTAGAGACTAGCAAACCTGGTTTGCTAGAGCGCTGCAGTGCTGGTGTCGGAGGCCCGTGGCCCCTTAGAGACTAGCAACCTGGTTTGCTAGAGCGCTGCAGTGCCTGGTGTCGGAGGCCGTGGCCCCTTAGAGACTAGCAAACCTGGTTTGCTAGAGCGCTGCAGTGCCTGGTGTCGGAGGCCCGTGGCCCCTTAGAGACTAGCAAACCTGGTTTGCTAGAGCGCTGCAGTGCCTGGTGTCGGAGGCCCGTGGCCCCTTAGAGACTAGCAAACCTGGTTTGCTAAGCGCTGCAGTGCCTGGTGTCGGAGGCCCGTGGCCCCTTAGAGACTAGCAAACCTGGTTTGTGCTAGAGCGCTGCAGTGCCTGGTGTCGGAGGCCCGTGGCCCCTTAGAGACTAGCAAACCTGGTTTGCTAGAGCGCTGCAGTGCCTGGTGTCGGAGGGCCCGTGGCCCCTTAGAGACTAGCAAACCTGGTTTGCTAGAGCGCTGCAGTGCCTGGTGTCGGAGGCCCGTGGCCCCTTAGAGACTAGCAAACCTGGTTTGCTAGAGCGCTGCAGTGGCCTGGTGTCGGAGGCCCGTGGCCCCCTTAGAGACTAGCAAACCTGGTTTGCTAGAGCGCTGCAGTGCCTGGTGTCGGAGGCCCGTGGCCCCTTAGAGACTAGCAAACTGGTTTGCTAGAGCGCTGGCAGTGCCTGGTGTCGGAGGCCCGTGGCCCCTTAGAGACTAGCAAACCTGGTTTGCTAGAGCGCTGCAGTGCCTGGTGTCGGAGGCCCGTGGCCCCTTAGAGACTAGCAAACCTGGTTTGCTAGAGCGCTTGCAGTGCCTGGTGTCGGAGGCCCGTGGCCCCTTAGAGACTAGCAAACCTGGTTTGCTAGAGCGCTGCAGTGCCTGGTGTCGGAGGCCCGTGGCCCCTTAGAGACTAGCAAACCTGGTTTGCTAAGAGCGCTGCAGTGCCTGGTGTCGGAGGCCCGTGGCCCCTTAGAGACTAGCAAACTGGTTTGCTAGAGCGCTGCAGTGCCTGGTGTCGGAGGCCCGTGGCCCCCTTAGAGACTAGCAAACCTGGTTTGCTAGAGCGCTGCAGTGCCTGGTGTCGGAGGCCCGTGGCCCCTTAGAGACTAGCAAACCTGGTTTGCTAGAGCGCTGCAGTGCCTGGTTGTCGGAGGCCCGTGGCCCCTTAGAGACTAGCAAACCTGGTTTGCTAGAGCGCTGCAGTGCCTGGTGTCGGAGGCCCGTGGCCCCTTAGAGACTAGCAAACCTGGTTTGCTAGAGCGCTGCAGTGCCTGGTGTCGGAGGCCCGTGGCCCCTTAGAGACTAGCAAACCTGGTTTGCTAGAGCGCTGCAGTGCCTGGTGTCGGAGGCCCGTGGCCCCTTAGAGACTAGCAAACCTGGTTTGCTAGAGCGCTGCAGTGCCTGGTGTCGGAGGCCCGTGGCCCCTTAGAGACTAGCAAACCTGGTTTGCTAGAGCGCTGCAGTGCCTGGTGTCGGAGGCCCGTGGCCCCTTAGAGACTAGCAAACCTGGTTTGCTAGAGCGCTGCAGTGCCTGGTGTCGGAGGCCCGTGGCCCCTTAGAGACTAGCAAACCTGGTTTGCTAGAGCGCTGCAGTGCCTGGTGTCGGAGGCCCGTGGCCCTTAGAGACTAGCAAACCTGGTTTGCTAGAGCGCTGCAGTGCCTGGTGTCGGAGGCCCGTGGCCCCTTAGAGACTAGCAAACCTGGTTTGCTAGAGCGCTGCAGTGCCTGGTGTCGGAGGCCGTGGCCCCTTAGAGACTAGCAAACCTGGTTTGCTAGAGCGCTGGCAGTGCCTGGTGTCGGAGGCCCGTGGCCCCTTAGAGACTAGCAACCTGGTTTGCTAGAGCGCTGCAGGTGCCTGGTGTCGGAGGCCCGTGGCCCCTTAGAGACTAGCAAACCTGGTTTGCTAGAGCGCTGCAGTGCCTGGTGTCGGAGGCCCGTGGCCCCTTAGAGACTAGCAAACCTGGTTTGCTAGAGCGCTGCAGTGCCTGGTGTCGGAGGCCCGTGGCCCCTTAGAGACTAGCAAACCTGGTTTGCTAGAGCGCTGCAGTGCCTGGTGTCGGAGGCCCGTGGCCCCTTAGAGACTAGCAAACCTGGTTTGCTAGAGCGCTGCAGTGCCTGGTGTCGGAGCCCGTGGCCCCTTAGAGACTAGCAAACCTGGTTTGCTAGAGCGCTGCAGTGCCTGGTGTCGGAGGCCCGTGGCCCCTTAGAGACTAGCAAACCTGGTTTGCTAGAGCGCTGCAGTGCCTGGTGTCGGAGGCCCGTGGCCCCTTAGAGACTAGCAAACCTGGTTTGCTAGAGCGCTGCAGTGCCCTGGTGTCGGAGGCCCGTGGCCCCTTAGAGACTAGCAAACCTGGTTTGCTAGAGCGCTGCAGTGCCTGGTGTCGGAGGCCCGTGGCCCCTTAGAGACTAGCAAACCTGTTTGCTAGAGCGCTGCAGTGCCTGGTGTCGGAGGCCCGTGGCCCCTTAGAGACTAGCAAACCTGGTTTGCTAGAGCGCTGCAGTGCCTGGTGTCGGAGGCCCGTGGCCCCTTAGAGACTAGCAAACCTGGTTTGCTAGAGCGCTGCAGTGCCTGGTGTCGGAGGCCCGTGGCCCCTTAGAGACTAGCAAACTGGTTTGCTAGAGCGCTGCAGTGCCTGGTGTCGGAGGCCCGTGGCCCCTTAGAGACTAGCAAACCTGGTTTGCTAGAGCGCTGCAGTGCCTGGTGTCGGAGGCCCGTGGCCCCTTAGAGACTAGCAAACCTGGTTTGCTAGAGCGCTGCAGTGCCTGGTGTCGGAGGCCCGTGGCCCCTTAGAGACTAGCAAACCTGGTTTGCTATGAGCGCTGCAGTGCCTGGTGTCGGAGGCCCGTGGCCCCTTAGAGACTAGCAAAACCTGGTTTGCTAGAGCGCTGCAGTGCTGGTGGTCGGAGGCCCGTGGCCCCTTAGAGACTAGCAAACCTGGTTTGCTAGAGCGCTGCAGTGCCTGGTGTCGGAGGCCCGTGGCCCCTTAGAGACTAGCAAACCTGGTTTGCTAGAGCGCTGCAGTGCCTGGTGTCGGAGGCCCGTGGCCCCTTAGAGACTAGCAAACCTGGTTTGCTAGAGCGCTGCAGTGCCTGGTGTCGGAGGCCCGTGGCCCCTTAGAGGACTAGCAAACCTGGTTTGCTAGAGCGCTGCAGTGCCTGGTGTCGGAGGCCCGGTGGCCCCTTAGAGACTAGCAAACCTGGTTTGCTAGAGCGCTGCAGTGCCTGGTGTCGGAGGCCCGTGGCCCCTTAGAGACTAGCAAACCTGGTTTGCTAGAGCGCTGCAGTGCCTGGTGTCGGAGGCCCGTGGCCCCTTAGAGACTAGCAAACCTGGTTTGCTAGAGCGCTGCAGTGCCTGGTGTCGGAGGCCCGTGGCCCCTTAGAGACTAGCAAACCTGGTTTGCTAGAGCGCTGCAGTGCCTGGTGTCGGAGGCCCGTGGCCCCTTAGAGACTAGCAAACCTGGTTTGCTAGAGCGCTGCAGTGCCTGGTGTCGGAGGCCCGTGGCCCCTTAGAGACTAGCAAACCTGGTTTGCTAGAGCGCTGCAGTGCCTGGTGTCGAGGCCCGTGGCCCCTTAGAGACTAGCAAACCTGGTTTGCTAGAGCGCTGCAGTGCCTGGTGTCGGAGGCCCCGTGGCCCCTTAGAGACTAGCAAACCTGGTTTGCTAGAGCGCTGCAGTGCCTGGTGTCGGAGGCCCGTGGCCCCTTAGAGACTAGCAAACCTGGTTTGCTAGAGCGCTGCAGTGCCTGGTGTCGGAGGCCCGTGGCCCCTTAGAGACTAGCAAACCTGGTTTGCTAGAGCGGCTGCAGTGCCTGGTGTCGGAGGCCCGTGGCCCCTTAGAGACTAGCAAACCTGGTTTGCTAGAGCGCTGCAGTGCCTGGTGTCGGAGGCCCGTGGCCCCTTAGAGACTAGCAAACCTGGTTTGCTAGAGCGCTGCAGTGCCTGGTGTCGAGGCCCGTGGCCCCTTAGAGACTAGCAACCTGGTTTGCTAGAGCGCTGCAGTGCCTGGTGTCGGAGGCCCGTGGCCCCTTAGAGACTAGCAAACCTGGTTTGCTAGAGCGCTGCAGTGCCTGGTGTCGGAGGCCCGTGGCCCCTTAGAGACTAGCAAACCTGGTTTGCTAGAGCGCTGCAGTGCCTGGTGTCGGAGCCCGTGGCCCCTTAGAGACTAGCAAACCTGGTTTGCTAGAGCGCTGCAGTGCCTGGTGTCGGAGGCCGTGGCCCCTTAGAGACTAGCAAACCTGGTTTGCTAGAGCGCTGCAGTGCCTGGTGTCGAGGCCCGTGGCCCCCTTAGAGACTAGCAAACCTGGTTTGCTAGAGCGCTGCAGTGCCTGGTGTCGGAGGCCCGTGGCCCCTTAGAGACTAGCAAACCTGGTTTGCTAGAGCGCTGCAGTGCCTGGTGTCGGAGGCCCGTGGGCCCCTTAGAGACTAGCAAACTGGTTTGCTAGAGCGCTGCAGTGCCTGGTGTCGGAGGCCCGTGGCCCCTTAGAGACTAGCAAACCTGGTTTGCTAGAGCGCTGCAGTGCCTGGTGTCGGAGGCCCGTGGCCCCTTAGAGACTAGCAAACCTGGTTTGCTAGAGCGCTGCAGTGCCTGGTGTCGGAGGCCCGTGGCCCCTTAGAGACTAGCAAACCTGGTTTGCTAGAGCGCTGCAGTGCCTGGTGTCGGAGGCCCGTGGCCCCTTAGAGACTAGCAAACCTGGTTTGCTAGAGCGCTGCAGTGCTGGTGTCGGAGGCCCGTGGCCCCTTAGAGACTAGCAAACCTGGTTTGCTAGAGCGCTGCAGTGCCTGGTGTCGGAGGCCCGTGGCCCCTTAGAGACTAGCAAACCTGGTTTGCTAGAGCGCTGCAGTGCCTGGTGTCGGAGGACCGTGGCCCCTTAGAGACTAGCAAACCTGGTTTGCTAGAGCGCTGCAGTGCCTGGTGTCGGAGGCCCGTGGGCCCCTTAGAGACTAGCAAACCTGGTTTGCTAGAGCGCTGCAGTGCCTGGTGTCGGAGGCCCGTGGCCCCTTAGAGACTAGCAAACCTGGTTTGCTAGAGCGCTGCAGTGCCTGGTGTCGGAGGCCCGTGGCCCCTTAGAGACTAGCAAACCTGGTTTGCTAGAGCGCTGCAGTTGCCTGGTGTCGGAGGCCCGTGGCCCCTTAGAGACTAGCAAACCTGGTTTGCTAGAGCGCTGCAGTGCCTGGTGTCGGAGGCCCGTGGCCCCTTAGAGACTAGCAAACCTGGTTTGCTAGAGGCGCTGCAGTGCTGGTGTCGGAGGCCCGTGGCCCCTTAGAGACTAGCAAACCTGGTTTGCTAGAGCGCTGCAGTGCCTGGTGTCGGAGGCCCGTGGCCCCTTAGAGACTAGCAAACCTGGTTTGCTAGAGCGCTGCAGTGCCTGGTGTCGGAGGCCGTGGCCCCTTAGAGACTAGCAAACCTGTTTTGCTAGAGCGCTGCAGTGCCTGGTGTCGGAGGCCCGTGGCCCCTTAGAGACTAGCAAACCTGGTTTTGCTAGAGCGCTGCAGTGCCTGGTGTCGGAGGCCCGTGGCCCCTAGAGGACTAGCAAACCTGGTTTGCTAGAGCGCTGCAGTGCCTGGTGTCGGAGGCCCGTGGCCCCTTAGAGACTAGCAAACCTGGTTGCTAGAGCGCTGCAGTGCCTGGTGTCGGAGGCCCGTGGCCCTTAGAGACTAGCAAACCTGGTTTGCTAGAGCGCTGCAGTGCCTGGTGTCGGAGCCGTGGCCCCTTAGAGGACTAGCAAACCTGGTTTGCTAGAGCGCTGCAGTGCCTGGTGTCGGAGGCCCGTGGCCCCTTAGAGACTAGCAAACCTGGTTTGCTAGAGCGCTGCAG